>NC_092236.1:3918033-3973033 GCF_036320965.1 Panulirus ornatus | reverse complement strand
CACCTTCCTAGAGTACGATAAAAAAAAAAAGATATTTTCATTTTTGTGGTATACTAAATGAATCATGTAACCTCACGTCTCCCGCTACGGGTCTCCTGTACCTTCAGAGCAGTGGCAGGGTAACTCTGGACTCCTGATAAGTGATTTTTCTTCGACAATGTGTGTGTGTGTGTGTGTGTGTGTGTGTTCAAACAAAATCTGAAATAGAACTGTAAATCTGTCCTACATGGAGACACCACTGTAAATCTGGAGAAAAAAAAAAAAAAGATTGAAAATCAAAAATTTTGAGCACAATCGAACATCTGAACTAAACCCAAGATGGAAATTGTCACTATGGTAAAAGAGGAGACGAAATCAGACCTGTCAATCCGGCACAATATAAAAGTTCGTGGTAACTCGTAACACTGTTACAGTCAGTGGGTCCTTGTGACGATGGGAAGATGGGTTACGTAAAATGTTTACCACTTGGAGGTCCCTGTGACGCACTTGTGACGGTGAGAGGAGACCTGTGCACTTGTAACAACGTTACCAGTGGGAGGGTGCTTGTGACGGCGGACCCCCCCCCTCCCCCCAGTAGCGTTACCTGCTAGTGTATGTTATTGATCTGAGGCAGGAAGTGTGGCCACGCTCGGTAACACTGAAGGCGGAGAAGGTGGTAGTGTGGCGGTGGTAGTTATATGATGATGGTGGTAGTGTGGTGGTAGTTATATGATGATGGTGGTAGTGTGGTGGTAGTTATATGATGATGGTGGTAGTGTGGTGGTAGTTATATGATGATGGTGGTAGTGTGGCGGAGGTAGTTATATGATGATGGTGGTAGTGTGGTGGTAATTATATGATGATGATGGTAGTGTGGTGGTAGTTATATGATGATGGTGGTAGTGTGGTGGTAGTTATATGATGATGGTGGTAGTGTGGTGGTAATTATATGATGATGGTGGTAGTGTGGTGGTAGTTATATGATGATGGTGGTAGTGTGGTGGTAGTTATAAGGTGATGGTGGTAGTGTGGTGGTAATTATATGATGATGGTGGTAGTGTGGTGGTAGTTATAAGGTGATGGTGGTAGTGTGGTGGTAGTTATAAGGTGATGGTGGTAGTATGGTGGTAGAGACAATGTGGTGGTGTGGTAGGGACCACTACAACGGATCGTGTAAGTTGTTCGTGGATGTTTTACCCATCGTAGGAGGCGATGACGTCAGCCACGGTTCTGGGGAGCTAAAAGCTCCAATCCCCCCCACCAATCTCGCACAATACGACTGACCTTCGTATTTCCAAGGATAAGATATTTTCTTTCGTGAAGTATTTCCAATCCCGTCAAACCCTGGTGCAGTTTTCTTCGACTAGCTACACGCCCACAATCGATTCCTGACTAATGTGGTTTTCAATCATCGATTTCAAACTTATTCTGAGCTAATTTTTGACTAATGTGTATAATTAGCGTCCTGGAGATGTGACATAATCCTTCAGTTCGGCCAGTAATAATCACCTGGCAACTGCCAGCTTATAATCAAGAGTAAACAACGGACTTTACCCTATAATCAGCGAAGCTAAAATTATACAAGTTTTTCCTGGTCTGTGTTCCATGCATACGGCCCGGCCTCGCCACGTGAATTAATCACGAGCAATTATGACAACGTAATAAAGTGTTCGTAAGTTCTACATATGAAACAATGAGACTTTTGGGCCACAAGTGGTACGATTTGATTATTTTCTAAAGGAAATATAACTATGTACTTCAACATAGACTTAAACGTTTGCTGTAGGTGTGGGAGGCATCACGCTCCACTGCTATTTAATAATGTGTATTTGTACAGTGTGCGCGCACCTCACACACACGGGTACCGAGGGCAAAGAGTAGGCTGGCTGACCTTACACAGCCTCACTTCCCCAGGCAGCTCCTCCAGACGTCGGGAGGAGAGTACATCAATCCTAATGTACTTCTCCACCGGAGCATTTGTAAGGTAATCCACGGGAAGAGCTGCATCCACCGCCGCTTAACATGGGGGAGGTAAAAGCGGAACTAAGGTGCTTCATCACTGGACGATGGGATACATGAGGGGGAAATATCTAAACGTCTCTCCAGAAGGAATTCTTCAGATGTTAGTCCCAGCTCACGGGAGGCGCTTGTGGACGGATGCCACTTGATTCAGACACTGTTCTTCTGGGATATGACGGCACTGACTTATGAAGGTCCTGGCTCAGGGATCCCCTTAAGAAGAGGAGGTCCCAACTTACGGGGACCCCTTGGAGACAAGAGGTCGCGGCTTCGGAGGTTCCCTTGTAGACAGGAGGATCCTGGCTAAGGGTTCCCTTGCAAGCAGGAAGCCCCACGCTTTAATTTAAAGGAACCTCGAACTTACGGGTGAGGTTCGGACACACACGTCCCTCTATTGGGCGAACGACATGAATTCCTAAAGACCCAAGTACCGTCCCCCGTCACGCTACCGCCTCCCGTAACGCTGCGTCGCCTCAAGCATGATAATATCTCCCGATATTTTTCTTCACCGTCTGGTCTGACGGTCCATCGCGACCCTGGACCAGCACACGTATGTACCTACCAAAGTCCCATGTCGCAATACAGTACACGTCATCACTTCCAGTCATACGACGGACCCAACGCACTATCCGACGTACTAGATGGATTGAGAGGATCAAGCCTATGCATACCATCCCACACACACACCAAGCTACACTGACAGGAAACACCAACGTGTAACAAAGATATAGAGGCTTTATTCCTCTCCCCCCCCACCCCCCAGACACACCGCTTCCCCTGGCCAGAGATACATTACCCCAACCCCCCCATGATAAGATAAGGGTTACAGTTAAGGCGTGAGGGCCAAGAGAATAGCTTTAATCTGCACGTACGTTCGACTTTCCTTGTACGTCGGCGTCCCATCCGCAGTCTTATGGCTCCGTTCGCCATTTGCGAACGTGCGTCTGATCATGTGATGGCTAGATACATGATTACTGACTCTAGTGACCACGGGTGGGTCGTTTGGTGGCAAGAACTGGCTATCATGCGAACGATGAGTCTTGAGGGCTTTTCCTGCACGGTGAACAATGCGGATTAATGAACGTATAACAAAAGAATACCGAACACAATACAACTACCGAGCAACACTAGGTATGATACAACAAAATGCAAGAGCTACACCCCAAACATTAAGAAACTAACTTCAGGGCGACGGTATTTACATTCTATGAGCTTCGCTGGGTGCCACTGTCACGCGACCCGTGGTGGAGACGAGTACTTGTGATAGTGTCACGAGGGGTTCCTCAGACATGTGATTCATCTCACAATAATATCACTTCTTATTGGTTGATGGATGCTACTGGCCCGTGGGTCTTCAGCAGGGGTCTCTTGCCCTCCAGAGCCCGGGCTGGTTTTAGGCTCATGGGTTGGGTCGTTGGTCGACCAAGCTGTTGGAGGCTCTCGAACTATGAGCGGGTGACTAAAGTATGTTAATTATGCCAGTCCTATGCCAAAGGGTGACCGTACACGGACGATATTTTACGAAACTCTGCATCACCTACATACCAGCACTCATTCTACAACCACAACATCCACAACACAACAGCCACTACTACACGATTCTCATCACGACAACCACTGCTCTATAAAACCCATATTCTATAACTTGAAATACAACTTGTACCCCTCCAAGTACTACAGTCACCCTACTTGAAATATCTACATATCCATACAAACTTCATCACCTACATAACACTACCAACTACGATAACCACACTACAATACGTAAAATACAGCAGGCAAAGCAGCACTGATTGCACAGTACGTAGATTAACAGAAAGAGGTGGTTCCTAAACAGATTATTTTCCTGCAATGTATAAATGGACATTCGCATTTAACATCCAAACAAGAAAGTTATATAGATGTAAGAATATAATGACATAACACGAGATTCTCATTGGTCAGTTTCACGTACGTCTGGCCGGTTCTTATTGGTCAATAGCGCATGTCGTAGTTCCTCAATTTCGTGTGTTTGTTTCTCTGTTCTAATTGGTGGCTCTATAACACTTTGGTCAAATTCTATTAGTGAATTCCCTGTCCTAATCTTGATCCTCGTTTGCAGTCTTGTGAGTGGGTTTAGAATCCCAAGTCAAAATGGAGAAAGTCCCCTTCCCTTGTTCACCCGCGCGCAGCTGGCGGCGGTCGCTGGCAGCTGCCAGGAGGACGCTAAGCAAGGCCGCTCGAATAGGAAATGCCGCGCGAGTAGCAAGAGATGGCAAGCCTTATCACCTGCACGCCGCCGCGTCACAATGAACGATTCTCTTCTCAAAGGGGGGAATCCCAGAGTGTGTGCCCTCCCTTTCCAATGGTATCTCTGGGGAATTTCCATTCGCTCTAGCTCTAGCCGAGCCTAGGACGAAGCCTCGTCCCCACGAACCACCACAACCATGGTGGCAACTCTCTTAGCTTGGCTGCGTGTGATGCTTTGAAACAACGAGACTTTTCACTGGTCACCAGCCTTCAGTAAGATGGTTTCAAATGCCAGACTCAGCCTCGAAACAGGTTTCAGTGCGGCTAGATTGAGTATAATGGTTTCAGATTCTGCATGACGTACGCAAGATGGCAACAAACGCTGCCCCATTAAAGGCTTCCAAGCCGCGAACTTCAGGAACTATAAGAAAATCTATTGCCACTAGTTTTTGCATAGGCTGCAGAAAGTCACATGGCCTCGTGAAGGCATCAAACGCCGCTAGATACAGCAAGGAGGTCTGAAATCTCAGCAGCTTCAGATCCCAGCCCCAACGGTGAGACCAGACGGCTCCAGCCCCAGCAACTTCATCGAACTATGTTAATGAGGAGCATCCTGCGAAGAATACCCATCTGATCAGACAATCCTTCCCGGGTAAATCTTGGGAGTTTGACCAAGATCCACCTGACACATCGCCGCCAGGATCTGCAACTCAATGACCCACAGAGCAGTACATAACTCCAGTATTGGAGACCAAACCAAACATGAACATCGTCCAACAATTAACAATAATTACTATAATTCATAATCATTCTAATTCATAATTACCCCAAGACCAACTTCTCTGAAGGAGTCCTGACATTATCCGGGACCTTTCTAAAGGCTCCCTCTGCCCAAGACTGCGCTACTTTCAGCAGCAGGGTAATGAAGACTCCTTTGGAGTGAGAAGTTCTTGGACGAGACTGTGCGCCTACTGATACAGACTCGCCAAAGGCGACTTTTCGCACTCATTGTAACCACGAGCAGCAGGAGGAGGCCGGTAACACCTGTAATATAAAACGACCACCGAAAATATAAGCATCAAAGTGTTATCCAGATTCACTAAGACAGAGAATACACTCATAACCCTCCTCAGATCCACTCAACCCTCTACACTTACACCCATAACCCTCCTCAGATCCACTCAACCCTCCACACTTACACCCATAACCCTCCTCAGATCCACTCAACCCTCCACACTTACACCCATAACCCTCCTCAGGTCCACTCAACCCTCCACACTTACACCCATGACCCCCCACACAAACATTCCACCTTCCACATGCACAGCCGACCTCCCATACACCCCCAGAAAAGCATCATCAAAACCTGACGCGTAATTAATCAAAGTTAATTCGTCCGGAAAAAAGGCCTGACTGTTTAATTAATTAACGTGAGGCCATTATCTCTGATGGCAGAGGTGGCTGGCACACAGCCTCACCAGAGTAACTGCCCGTCATACTTACTGACTGTCCCTCATACTTACGGTGACTTCGTCATACTTACAGCGTCTGTCTTATTCTAATATGTCTGTCAGTTTACACACTAAATACGTCCGTGGTCATGCTTGCTGTCTGTCCGGCATAAAGAATACCACCACATCATACTCGAGCGTATCCGTCACGAGTGAAGCGTCAGTCCGTCACGTCATACTTACGGCGTCTATCCTACAACCTTTTAAGGGCAAGCGTATCAAACATTCCTTCGCTAATGGAACTTGCATTATGTTACTGCACATACAAGAACGACCAGAGCTTGGGTGGGGGCTTCCTGCCAGGGAAACGTTCTCTCTCTCTCTCTCTCTCTCTCTCTCTCTCTCTCTCTCTCTCTCTCTCTCTCTCTCTCTCTCTCTTAAGCGCACGCTTGTGTGTGTGTGTGTGTGTGTGTGTGTGTGTGTTAAAAGATCGATAGCGTATGTGTGTGTGTGAAGGAGACGAGCTGGATCGATCGTACATACATTAGCACAAGCACACACACACACACACACATTACCCACCAACATAAAGCACAAACCCATCTCGACCAGTGTGAACATCAATAATCACAAGACTGTGAATATCTTTGTGTTATTATATTGTATAATGCACCACTCTCTATCACAGTCCCTCTGTACTGTCATCTGTCGTTTCCATCCACATTCGTCCTCATTCTTCCACTGCAGTTCAGTCAAGCAGCCGGTAAGTGTTGTGGATTCCATCTGGAAATCTGAAGAGCGCTGAAGCCTGGTGGTTCTTCAGCAGTTTATACCAGGAAAATAACATCTAAAAACGTAAGACACATTTACGCAGAATTATATATTTTGAATTACTTTAAAAGTTACCTAAAACGTTATCATAACCACTACTATTACGGTTATCATTATCATAAATATCATTATCATAATTACTAAATACAAAAACACACGCATACATTATACATTTAACTTTTCCACTTCAAATTTCGATTAAACAAACTGTAAAACTAGCAATATATACATATATATATATATATATATATATATATATATATATATATATATATATATATATATATATCTTGAAGTCTTTACGTTAAAGTAGATGAGAGCAGATGCATGGCGCCCGCTGCCTGGGGCTTGGGAGCTGGAGCTGAGGTTTAGGTTGGAATTCCCCGTGCTTCACACGATCTTATGCGACGTGAGAGCTCCGGCATAGCTCTGTCCTGCCCCAGCTGAAGGAAAACTTCGTCAGTTCCAGATTCGTATTTGTCTTAGCGTCTCCCCACCATCATCTGTTTCCCACCTCACTTCTGTATCTCACAAACCCTCAATGTCGTCTTACCTCATACTGTCCCTCTTACCATCACCCGCATTACATATGCTCTACTTTATTTTAGTCTCTTTTCCACCGACACTGTATCTCCCACTTAGTTATTATCTCTGAGTATCTGTGTTTCCACTTGGTTATGTCTTGTATCGTCCGCAAGTCCTATACTATCTCTCCTATCCACTATCTCCCTTTAACTTTACAAGCTTCGTACACCTTCTCAGTTATCTCTCTTTAACAAGTTTCGTACACTTCTCTCTTTATCTCACTTTAACTTCAAAAACTTCGTACACTTCTCTCTCTCCCTCTCCTCTAACTCACTCTAACTTTGCATCCTTCTCACTCACGAGGTCAGATTTCACACCTCTTTTTTTTTTTCAAGGCATCGTGTTCATATTTCAGACACACAAGGATACTTCTGCAGCGAAGGGGACAACTTAATAAGGCAGATAAGTTATTCTTTAGAACTGCATCTCGCACGAACAGCGATGAAGTTAAGATAGTTTATACATCAAACAATTTTCTTTTTCGGCTCAAGAGGGTCAAAATTCAGACCAAATACCAATTAACCGGACATGACTCAAGACATTTCAGGACTGAACATTTTCTGACGCACACATAAAACTCAAGACTTGTAACATTTATGAACTATGTCTTTCACATCTATCATCTATAAATCATATTCTCTCTCTCACCGGGTCGTTAAACCTTCCTGTAATCCTTGCCTACTCCCACCCTGCCACGGCAGTACAGCGGGTCCAGAGATAAGAGATAAGGAAGCGTTATCACCGCCAACACTACACCGGTGACGGGGGCTCAACCATAAAACTCAATAATAACACTTTTGTGAGTGCGGGGGCGCTTGGTCCCTCTGTGTCAAGAGGCGGACGAGAGAAGGGCAGGAGTAAACAAAAGGTGATCATGACACCTTCCACACACACAGACACACGAATAAGGACATACAGCTAGACAGACCGAAACATTGTTTTTTTCTTTCTTTCGATCCACTCGAGCGATTCATGAAAAGGCGGGCGGTACAAGTCGACGCGACGCGTCGTGCCACAAACGTCTGGCCCAGCTTGACGCGTCCGCCGCGATGCATCTGCAAATATTCGTCAATAATCGACACCCACCTGCCAGCCCCGCCCCGTCCCGACCCAAACTGCTCCGGTTGTACCCCAGCGCTCCAGTCTCGTCCAAGTGTACTACTCCCTCCCGGGTATTTTAGTTCCTCCCTAGTCTTCCACCTTCTTTCCTGAGTGTCCCAGCTCCCTAGTGCTTCAGTCCCTCCCAAGTGCTTCATTCATAGTGTTCCGACTCCCTTCTGCAGTGCCTCAGCCCTTGCCAAGTACTCCAGCTCTCCCCACTATTGCTCCAACTCCCTTCCAACGCGCTTCAGTTTCTCCCTACTGTTCAACCCCTCTCCTGAGTTCTCCAGCCCCTCCCGAGAGCACTAACTTCAACCGAGTCCTTCACCTCCCCCTTCCGAAGTGCTTTACCTTCGTCCACTGCTGGAGGCACCCCTCCCCTTCGCCTCCCAAGTACCCCACCCTGACCCAAGTGGCAGGAGCTACACACCCATACACGCACAGGAACTTCTCGAAACCTAAACGAGACATGGTGAAGCGGAACGCCACACACACCAGAAGGAATGAGGTTAAATAGGAACAAATTCACTCCCACAAATACGTTTCCAGACTAGAATCAGAGAGAAAAAAAAAAAAAAACTCAAAATATGGGTGCAAATACAGTAACAAACTAGTCGACAAATAAAATCACAAAACCAAAAACACTAATTATTCGCCAGAAAATCTAAAAAGGGGAAAAAAAGCTAACCTTAATACCACGAAAATAATAACAACCAAGAAAACATTCTAACACTAACGAACACGGCATATATAAGCGCCTCTGTTTGTGACAACTACTTCTGTTACGGGAAGCGAGATTTACACTCGCTTGGCCATGTTTAAACATTATATGTATGTAACATGTATTTACTCCAATGCGTATATACAGACAACCCTGCCTAAGCCAGGTACCTATTCATCAACCAGTCTCTAGGGGAGGATGAACACCTAGGATGATTGTGGGCCAACTGCACCATCTGAAATTACAGTACAGTACTATCATAAAAGTTTTTATACTTTTGCTTGACGCCCAGATTCACAATTCTATTAGTTTTTTGCAGTCATCCACAATTCACTAACCTACAGAAATACTTCTTTTCTTCTTTTCTACCAAGTTTCTCTGCTTAATTTCATGTCAGGTGTGGTTATTGTTCTATCATTGCATCTCTTGAAGAGGAACATGAGTGTGGGCGGCTCAGTATGATCAATCATTCACGGATGACGTCACAGGGAGCACCTAGGGCACAGCAGTGGTGGCAGAAAAGGTCTAAATAAACTGTTATCAGTCACGTCACAGCGAGGCTGGTGGAGCTGGAGAGGTTCTGCATCGCCGGTATGCTGTACTGGAGGGGTGTGTTGGCGAGGTAAACCGGTGGTGATGTGTGGCGTTGGTGAAGTGGCGTGTTGGTGAAATGTGTTGGCGAGGTGGTGTGTTGGTGAAATGTTGTGCTGGCGAGTTGTGTTGGTGAAATGTTGCGTGGGCGAGGTGGTGTGTTGCTGAAGTGTTGTGTTGGCGAGTTGTGTTGGTGAAATGTTGTGTGGGCAAGGTGGTGTGTTGTTGAAGTGTTGTGTTAGCGAGGTGGTGCGTTGGTGAAATGTTGTATGGGTGAGGTGGTGTGTTGCTGAAGTGTTGTGTTGGCGAGGTGGTGTTGGTGATGGTAGTGAGTGCGAGCAAGATTGCTCGACTTGACCGGGTAGTGGACAATAGAGTACGAAACAGCGTACCAACAATCCACATTCCTGACATTAATATTCAGCCATATTACCGTATAAATCCTAACTGTCCTTAATGTTAATAATATATCTCGCGTGCCCATGGATCGTCACTACACACATCACAGCCACTAAGTTTACTCATTACCTCCTTCTCGACTTGCTTGCACAGAGATTCGTGATGGTGCCAGCTTGCATATCTATTTCCTTATTTCACGCAGGCAGCAGCCACCAGCAGTGAGTTACTAACACTACCAGACAGCAATATTTACCAATGAGAGCTTCCTTTCGTTGAGTTTTTCCCCCACAGAACATTAAGAGAACATTATTGGCAAACTCTGGGCCAAGCGGAAATGTTAATGATCCACCAATGGCGCGCGTTACTGGGGAAATATGTTGCCGACATGATAACAATCTTCACTTTCAAGGCAGAACTAATACATTATTGTGGAAATATCTACCAAATAAATGGATTACAAACAACGCTGGAGTGAAATGTTTGCAGCACAAATACTGTAATTGTGAACGTAATTCTTTCCTCAGAAACTTTAAAGGGATATTGAGAACCGGCAAGACACACGGGTAATATAAGAATAAATTGCCATTATTCTCTCCGTTTTCTCTAATGCTCGTTTTCTTAAGTTTGAAATTCAAATTAGGTCCTTCGTCATCTTCAGAGTTTATCGTTCACCTTTGTGATTAACTGTATTCATTCTCCAATTCAACAGTGCTGTCATGAATTAATATTTTCTTTGCACTCTGTAACAATAATAATCATAATGATAATAAGATTACCGTCATCATTATTATTATAACTTATTATTGTTATCATTATTACAGAGTAAATGAAAGAGATAAGGCACCGCACTACGGGCCTGACTTTGTCCAGCAAAGGAAGACTCATTAAACCTACAGACGAAGCCGCATTATCAAACGATGAGTTTTGATGACAATTATCAAATTCTATTCAGCACACTTGGATTTGGGTCTGATAATAACAGTACCGCAGGGGGAGTCCGCCCAGCGCCAGTCAGGGGTCGCCTTGGCGTTTCCCTAAGGTCAAAGGTCAAATGTAGGCCGGAATGGTGCAGGAGCCATCACCCGGCTTCACACATTCCTCCGCTCTCATCCATAATTGGATCTTATATAACATATTATTCTCTGTTTCGGTGGAATATTAGAATTACGTTCCTTCTCTTCCCACATCTCAAAGAAAACTGTCGAGGGTTAGAAAAACAACACGAGGGAAAAAACCTGAAGTGTGATTTCCAGGTTTTTGAACTGAAAATGAACTTTACCGTATAAGGTAATACTATTGTCGCTGACATTAAATCACAATTACGTGTCTACACAGATAAACAGAAAGTAACATGTTAAATTTGAAAATGCGAAATTTAACATCACATGCTCTTATCAAACCTGATAAATCTGATTTTCGCTAACAGCTTCTGTTATACAATAGCTGTATAGGTATGTGAAATAATGTATCTCTTACTGTAGTAATAAGGAACACGATGTATTGGCAGTTGTGATGCTCCTGTGGCGGTGTGTGGTAATTGTGGTGGATACTGTGGTAGCGCGCTGGTAGCTACGGTGGTTCAAGAGGAACGGTGATGATAATCCTGTAATTCACTGATCACACACACACCAGAGCGGGCGTGTCAGAGGTCAGGACGAGACTGTGGAGGAAGGAGAGGAAGGACGTCCTCGCTACCGGACACTTCTTGATAATGCTGTCGCGGCCTGCAACACTGACGTCACGCGTTCGTGCTCCTATGCTGGGATCTAACGCTGTCGTTAGTGAGGTATGGCGTGTGTCATGGCCTCCAAACGATATCATTTTTCTTCCCTTTCCATCAAACCCTAAACCGTCGAAAATATTCTTCAGTCTTCAGTATACACGAAACAACTGCTTCCTGGTTACTTCTCACTCATTCTGTCATCATCCAGTGGAGGCCTGGAAGCCGTGACATCACCTGGGGAGTATCTTTACCGCCAGGTGAGGAACCCGGCCCTCCTTCAGCCACACCTTTATCTACAACGATGCTGTAGCAGCTGTTCCTATCCTCGATACGCTACAGTTGAACCGTTGTATCTTATGTACTCTTGAGTGACAGCACACAAACCTCCTAGAGAACCAAAATATCTTACGTAATCTTCCAAAGATCTTCATGGAAGCTCCTGTCTGTACAGGAGCTTGAGGCACCACGAAGCTCAGACCAAGGAAGGAAGGGTGCCACCCTAACAGACACCTGATATATTTTCCCCGCTTGAAGCTGGAAACCTAAGTCTTCATGCAGACCTACAGGTCTCACGAGACATTTCCTCCTCTTTAGGTTGTTCCAGCGATAGTACAGAATCCTCCTCCCCCCCCCCCCAAGAAATTACCTTGGGCTGTTCCGGCGATAAATCATAGACTCCTGCTCCTCCAGAAGTTATCTTAGTCTGTTCTAGCGCTCCAGCAGAATCCTCCTCCCTCTTCAGGAACTACCTTAAGCTGTTCCAGGACGAAGATTCACATCAAAGAACCAATACTGACAAGCACGGATGAATCATTTATCAAGAGGTCCCGAAATACCGGCAAAATTATAATTCTCAAATTCCGGGGTGCAACATATAAGGTCAGATACCATCAAACTACATTATGACTTGATATGTCTAATGATTTAATCATGTAGGTTTGACGAGCAAAGCGAGGGCCGACCCCTTCAATACTAATTAATCATAATGTGATAAACATGTATTCCCACACCATAACCAAACACCAGGCCATGTGCTTCTGTCCTTTGAGAGCATTTAAAAGTCACGGGAATCGGTTTATCGTTTTGGTTATCGACCATCGAGGCTCCAGAAGCAGCGGAAGGGAATTAAATGCCCTACCCTGCCTGTGGCATGATCAATGGCCCACCTGAGAATATTTTCTGACTGACAGACAACAGTCGACAGGTCTTGCCAAACATGTTGTGACATGGCTCGACCTGTTATTGTACTGGATGACGTCATCAAGGCTCGTTTGAACCCATGGGCACGATGGCGTGACTTCTAACCTGATCTTTTTCAAGGTCAGGTCAAGGACCAAGAAATCGTACCTACGGATCGTACCGTCGTGCTTATGGGTCGTACCGTCGTGCTTAAGGGTCGAGCTGTGGTGCTTAAAAAGGTCAATACCCTTTTGCTCAGGGGTTCAAAGACCTTCAGTGAAGTTCTGACGTTCAGCTGGCGATAATTTCACTGTGTTCTTACCTCACACGAGCCTTTGGCGCGTCAAAAGTTCACACCAAACTTTATAACCTGACATGAAGTTGCAGTGTCGTCACGTTACACTAAACAGTACGTTGCCAGATGCTTAGAATCTCTTTGCGTGAAACCTCACACCCATCTGCAAAGCTATAACCCCACACGAACCTATATGTGGCATGCTCGAAACAAATCCCATTGCACTGAGATAGCGCCAACCTTTCCCGTGACCTTAACTCACACGAACAGTTATATGAGCCGAAGGTTCACATCAAACCGTGTTATACTGGTAGATCTAATACATTCTACTGTCGTTAGTTCACACGAAATGCTGAAGTGTTGTCAAACCATGACAAATTCCACTGAAAAGAAAACTTCAAAAAAATGTTGAGGGAATATTTCTCGCCGGACAAGCGCCTCCAAAGCCTCCCAGACCCATAATGACTTCATTAGTCACTCCTAAAGCCCCGGCCTTCAAATCTTCGATCCTGAGGAAACCTCGGCGTCTCAACCCGATCAAGATATTCTCTCACGCGCCGCGAGTTTTAAAATGTTACGAAGAAGCAAAGAAATAAATAGAAGGCGTACGTTAAACTTGACTAAAGAAACGAATAAACTTGATCATATCTTCCACGGACATCCGTCTCCAGCTGATGGTACGCGTACTGGCCCTAACCATTCCAAGGGCTTGTAACCCCTGATCCTAACCGCAGAAAGATTCCCTAACTCAAGGCCCTTACCCAAACAAGACTCCCTAACCCCTAGCCATAACCACAGCAATACTCTCTAAACCCCCGGCCCTAACAAGAGCAAGACTCCCTGATCTCTGATCCTAACTAGAGCACGGCTTCCTAACTCACAAGTCCTACACAAAGCTCCAGACTGACTCCCGACCCTGCTATAGCAAGATCAATAAAACCCCGACATTCCCGCCTGACCATCCGATCAACTTGAGTCAGCTTCACCCAAGAAATGAAAATTCCACGAAAAACAGTGTCCAATTAACGGGTGTTTTTGGAGTGCAGGTGGCGCTCGGGAAATCCTCGCCTCCTTAGATTAACTTAATCTTTTATGACACTAGAATTTGCTGCGATACTCCCAGGGAATTTCCTGTACATTAACTAGAGTCTGTGGAGCCTACTACACACTCACTGAATGAAGTGTGTGCCATCCCGTGTTATGGGTAGCTTCCGTGTCTCGCTAGGCTATCCCGCTACATCTGTCTAATCCTCTAACCTCGGTACTGGACCTGTGTGTACCCCAAGACAATGACATTCAAGTGTTCTTTCCAAACGTTTTGTCTGTACCGAAAGCAGACTCGTGTGAGTCCGCATGTATTACCTAACCTTACCTCAACTTACTTTACATAATCACACCTTCCCTTCCACATCTTACCCTTGCCTAACCTTACCAAGACTGAACCAAGCTTACCTTCTGTTATTACCTAACCTAACCTAACAACGTCATCTTCAACCAACATGCGTTAATGTCCCGAGAACTGAGAGCGGGTGAGTGTCTTTAGGCCCTTACTGTCGGGAGGTCTGAGGTTAAGGCCTTGAAACACTGCTGATGCCTAGAAAAAAAATATTTGCCAAGACACAGGAAACTGTGGAAGCCTTAAAAAACATCTGCTGAGCATTAAAACAGGGGACTGTGTGTTTCCTATATAATGATTATGTTGAACAGATGTGATTCACGTTCATTCATCGCGTTCACCAAAGCTCTACCGTGTTCATCACAGCTTTACCGTGTTCATCACAACTCTGCCGTAGTTACTATAGCCACCCTGTTCACTATATGTTCACAACTACCATGCTCGCTATAGCTGGGATGCACACGATTGCTGCCATGTTCAAAATAACTACCCTGTTCATTTCAAACACCATAGTTACTATAGCTATCACGTTCACTATAATTACTATACTCATTAGCATACGTCAGACAATTCAAGTGTTTACTTTTTACGTCGTCATTTTTATTCAAAACATGGTTGTCATTTCATATTCCCTTCGCAAACAGAAACACTGCCGCCAAGTTAGGCATCTGACACTTCCCAAAGACGGAAAATTTCAGGTTAGGTCAAACACCAATGACAGTCGGGCAGCAGTAACACACACACACACACACACACACACACACACACACACACACACACACACACACACACACATTTGGCTTAAATTATAGGAAAATCACTTATAATTCAGCTACACTATTTTCCATCTTTAATATCGACATAAGAAAATATCTGGCACTGGTAAGCACACGAATGCCAGGCCTACTGGTGGAAGATTTCAAACGTCATCTGTTTCTCGAGTCATGGTGGAGGTGGCTCTGAAAGGGACATAGACCGTTCAAGCCGAGGGAAGCTGAAGGAAGGAAGGAAGGAAGGATCACACTGGCTAACCTTCAAGTTGTGCGCGGTGGCGTGTGATCCAGCCAGAGTGGAAGGTCCAAGCGCCACTTCTCTGTTTATTCTCAACCAGGACAAGTGTTGCCTGATGAGCGCGAGAAAGTAAGAGGTCAAGCGTAACCCGTGACCTTACATGTTATAAAGGTCAAACCCCCCCAAGCGGGTCTTTAATATCACTGGTGATAGATCTGTAACGCCAGATAACCCCCCGTGACGACCTATGACTTCTTGTGGTCGAGTTCTATTACCGCACCTCCCGGAATGACCCACTACGTTCTCTCCCAAGTTTCCCCAATATTCCCTCACCATTATCACTGAATAACGTCTGACACGGGGACGTTAAAGGGATGGCCCTATGACTCTCGACCTCTGACCTCCAAGAGATTTAAAAAACGAAAAGAGCCAGGCCTCCAAATTGGTGTCCCCGAGATCCAGCAAGGGACGCAGGCGTGTCACACCCACGGAATAAAACTGCAGCGGCGAGGGCCACTGTTGTCCGAGTGTGGAGGGGCAATACTGTGGCAGTGCGGAGGATGGGGGTGTTCCAGCGTGGGCGGGTCTGTGTCGGACCCCGCTGGGCCGAGTGGAGCCGCGTCCCCCTCTTGTCACCAGCATCGACGTGCATCAGCCGGGCTGAGGCACATGACTCGGGCCTTCTCCTACTACTGCTCCTCCATCCCCCCCCCCCCCTGGCCTGGCTGGCCCCCACGGCTGCCGGCAGACGGACGAAGGGAAGGAGTGGAGGAAGAGAGATTGCTAAAACTCCTGCACTCTCCGTCACGATGTAAATATTCAGCCAAAACCACAGCGGATGTTCCCCTCACCACGGCCAGTCTCAGAGTCACACGCTTATACCGTCTTGCTGCTGCATGCCACGTACCGACAAGTGTCTGTACGACGCCCACACATCCGCTGCGTCGTAACTCCACATGAGTTAAGCAGATACGACGGAAGGAGTGCAGGAACCGGCTGGCCACGTACCAAGAGGCTGTACGTCTTGCCAGTTCCTTCCTCCCGCCATCCCGGGCGACTCCCACAAGTCTGCGATATCTGGCACGGCTTCCCTGGTATACCTCCCCAGACCCTTTAAGTCTGGCCACACGTAGCTCCCTCATGTCCGCAGCGTTGTCTTCTATTATCACTAGTTATGTAAATAACATTTATATCCACAAACTTTCCTTTTACGTACAAACCCTGTAATTGAAGTTATAAGATTCTTTATCATTATACTCTTTGCTTCTTGTAGAAATGAATAAATCACTCACAAAATACGTGAGTTACATGAGTTCCCTAATATCCAGCAACCTATCAAGTACAAGAGAAAATAACACTGATTTGCAAAATTTGTAAGCCATCATATTTGTCTATGTCGAACAAATATAAATTTGAACTTCTCATCACTGAGGACTCTAGGTTTATTGTATTTGCTTAAGGATTAGTTTTTCATAACTTACCAAATGTTTACAATTACGAGATTTGCAAGTCTAATCAGCTAGTCACTCCAACAAGGGATCACCAAAGGTGTAGGTATGAAGTTTCTATCCTGTATGTTCTTAAGTTACCGTTTCCAACATGAACGTGTTTTCAAACAGACAGACAGACGGACGCAGGGGTGTCGACATAATGTCCCGCATAAGCTACGTGTCGTGGCGAGACACAGAGAGGCAACCCTCCCCTTCCTTCTCTATGGGAAACACGCAAAACACTGGACGATCGATATGATGCGAAGTCTCCAAGGGAGGAGGGGGAGATGGAAGCAGATGTTAACGGAGACGCTGCTGTTCCAGGACGTTCTATTACGTCATTTTCTGCTACCTTCCCATATGCATTGGGGGAGGGTCGAGAGGAGGACCCCCACTCCCAGACCTGTGTCCCCGACTTGGGTGGAGCGTTAGACTCTGTCCACAAAGCTGGATATTGAAGAGGAACTTGAGCTGCATACACAACGATTCCAACCCACAGCAGGCAATCACAGACATCTTGTGGGAGCTGCAGCTCACCAACACTTCATCCAGAGTGTCTTGCTGATCTTTCTTAAAGCCCTCCTGGCCTTCGAACTGGTAAAAGGCTCGGGCATCATTCCCAAGTTCGTTCCGACGTGTCCAAAGGGCTCGGACGAAGCTTCGTGTCCAAGGGTCGTAGTAACCTCGTGCTCAGGGGGTTGTGCCGCGAAGTTGCGCTCAAGGGGGCTGAAATGGTCTTCATCTTTCATTCATGCAATCCTGACATCATACATTTCCCTGACATACAGTAGGCTACAGCGATGTTAGATTCAAGGCAAAATATTCATACATTACCTAAGCAAGGACACGGACCTCCGACCTCTGCTGCCTCTTTCGCTACCATATCTCAACAGATGAGGGCGCTGCATCGGACTCCTCCGGCAGCCTATGAGTTTCTCCACTTCCTCCTCCCTGTTCTTCGTCTTCTTCCTGCCATCCTCTTCACATGTTTGTTTTTCCATATCCGTCAGTTTCCCCGCGGCGGCCAGGGCCGGCAGCCGCGCACCATGCCCGCACCCACACGTCTGGGGAACTTTCGCGCGCGGACCGCCACAATATGGCTGACCCGCAGGATGGGATGTATACTGTTCCGGTTCACGCGAAAACTCCGCTCATCTGGTGCAGGCGAAGAGAATCTTCTTACGTCTTCTTACGAATATATATATATATATATATATATATATATATATATATATATATATATATATATATATATATATATATATATATATTATATACATATATATACATATATATACATATATATACATATATATACATATATATATATATATATATATATATATATATATATATATATATATATATATATTCATGCATGTTTACAAATTTTGCAGAGGCAATATTGCTTTACAACATTATACAAGAAATTTACACAATATCAGAATGACCCACTGTCACCAAACATTCCTTATCAGACAAAAACATGATAAAAGACACATACGTGTTCTTTGCTCAGTACACAGTGACATCTGGTGGTCTGTGTCCTACCACCTCCTGACAGTGTTTGTGAACGATTCAGAATGACGCATGCACTTGTCTGTCAACCCTCCACTTACTGCATTACAGAGTGAGAATTTCCCTTCATTACATATGTAAATATTATGCTGTCATACTTAAGATACCAAACTTCCTACATTCATACGTTAACAAGTTAGGTTTGGAATGTAAACAGCCTGGTGGCTACCCAGACGCTTGAATATTACCAACAACGTACATCAACTAACCTCTCATTATCCAATAGAGTCTCCAATCCACTGGCAGGGCACCCGACATCGACCATATCATCATCATCCTGGTCCACTGAATTCTCTTCTTCCCAAGTCACCACAGCCGGCTCTACTCCCTCCTCCTCCTCCGCGTCCTGCTCGAGGCTTACCCTCGGCCACGCACGGTGCGAGTGGTCGTCACAAGGTGGGGTTGAGCTGCAAGCTCCATCCAGGACCAGGAAGGTACTGGCGCCTGATGACCTCGTGTCAGACGAGGGTCCTCCTCTCTCTGGCCTGGGGATCGGGATGGGATCACTGCTCGTCCTCCTGAACGATCGCTTCTCCTTATCCTTCTCGTTCTCTGAGGAACTGAAGGATATGACCATCCGTCTCCTCCACCTCCTCCTCCTTACCTTCTTAGCTAGTGTCCCGGGGTTCATGGATGACCAACCTGTCCTCGCCTCTCCTGAGGATATTCTCACACTACAGCAGGAGTGTCATCCGCTATGACATCTGCAGTGCCATCCTCGACGTATTTGGTTCCCCAGGTGAGGTAGTAGCTCCACAGTATGATAATCTTCACAGGGAACAAACTCCACACAAAACTAAGGTAAATTGATGACCCACTTCTCGTATCTCGTAATCACACAACGTCTCAACAATTTGGAAACCTCTGATAGAGTAAGGCCCGTCACCACCACAGCATGCACGAGCCTTTTCCTTGCCCTTGGGTCATTTTCCATCAAATCTTGGTAGGTTTCTGTTTCGAAAAACCGAAGGCTTGACATGCAGGAAGCATAAGGATCTTAACTAATCAGTGTGAGATGCAGCAAGCGTCGTTAAATTTTTGTTGTTAGCACCGATAACCCACAACAACCAGAGTCAACACTTCACAGTCTGGGGCACTGTTCTCTCCTGCAGAAGATCCTTGGGATCCTAAAGTCCGTTAGAATGAATGTTATAAAAGAAACGTCTGCGAGGCTTGAGACCGACCGAACACCACTTAATATAATAAACACACTCGTTTGTGTGACACATGATTACATCACTATAAGTAAGAGAAAATGGGAATCTTATCTAGATAAAAACCTTCAAGTAGTGTGTTTCGTGACTGCAACACCACAACACATTCTTCAGCGTCCATTCATTTCTAACTACCTCACTATGTTAATCATACAAAAAAAAATATATATAAACATATCGACATATTCTTCCCAGTTTCCTTGGAGGAGGGTATACCTCTACATTACAAAAAATAAGTATAAGGTTTGCAGAGAGATAATCTTTCAGAATACTTATCTAATCACGACCAAGGCTGAGATTATTTAGGGGTGAGCGAGACCACACCAATGTCCGCACCCAACCAAATGACAACAAGTCTTGTTTATCATTAGAATGTCGAATTCGGCAGGATCTATAGCGTCCTTAGCCCGGTAAGATCCTGCTGTCTATGGACAGCAAGACCTATCTTTACAAGAATTACAAGGAACCTCAGTAGCGTGAACCTCGGCAGCTACCTTATCTTAGTACTTTTGTATACATAATCATATCCATACACACACACACACACACACACACACACACGAGTGTAGGACTACCTCTCCGTACACTACAAATAAGTAATTACAAACACTCGTTCCTGTCACTTTCCCCCTACTCGTCTGTCTCTTCCACCCCTTTTCACTCACATTCTCCCATACTCGACATCCTTCCTTCCCTCTACCTAACATTTCTGAACCCAGTTTCCACCGACAGCCGCTCCTTCTACTCGGCGCCCTTCTCTTCCTTCGTCATTTGCTCAAACATATAGACGGAGGTAAGTATGGTGATGGACGGGGAAGTAAATCCCTCCTACTGTAATAATTACATGACTTCCTCCCTCTCTACTTCCTTCTCTATAATCTCACACTTCTACAGAAACTTTCTTTCTACACGATCTCCCTCCTTCCATCTGATTATCAGCTTTCCTCCTCCTCCTCCTTCACCATAGCTTCACACCCTCCTGCATGACGTCATTCCCTCCGATAAAAGGTCAATCCTTTCCTTTACGTAACCCTGCTCCCTCCTGCCACACGACGCCATCCATACTCCGGCCCTCAAATTCCTCAAGGCCCAGCAATCTTTAACGTAAGTACCCGTCTTTTTTTTGGCCTCATTTCCTCAGGCAGGCAAACATCCTCATTACAGATCTGAAACACTTAGTGATACTGAATCACTTCTCCGGCATTTCAAAGCATAGCCAGTGACTTAGCCAGTGACTAAGATTTGTATGTGACAACACACACAGGGTGTGACACTCTCAAACCAGGATGGTCACACTAATCAACTGTCCACTGCCAACTCTTGGTCAACTTCTGTGTATTATGCAATTTCAGTTTTACTACGTAAAGATTTTTTCCCAACAGAATCCTGAAGATGGGCAAAGTGATGTCAAAAACGCAGACTGAATGAAGTAAATTATTCGTGCACTTAAAGTATATATATATATATATATATATATATATATATATATATATATATATATATATATATATATATATATATATATATATATATATTCGAGCACTTCTTTACCAGGGCTTTCTCTGTCTCTGTTTCACACATATATATAAGTATTCACTGTGGCAACACCGTAAGCCATGAGGTTCACCCACAAGTTTAAAGCCATACAGCTGATCACCATAACACCATCACGTGATCCACCTGCGGCCGCCCTGAACTACTTTCGTTAACCCTTCCATTCTTTATCAGGAACGGCACCACCGTTTTCTCTGATACATTCCACCAGTAACTTATCTATATCTTCGTTCTACTAATGATGGGATTAGATGTACTGTCAGGAATTCGAATTCCTATATAAATATACAATAAACACTGAGATTTGAATATATCAATGAATCCGGAGAAATATATAGAAATAAACAACAAACATATCTAAGTGTGAGGTTTCTGAACTCTGGTATGAAACATTACTACTCATAAGTCTTAAGAACTCACAAAGAATTAGTCACCATCTAGACAGCTATCCCCCGCATACAATTTGTCCCGGATGTTTTTTTTTTTGTTTGTTTGTTTGATATATCCTCAGATGATTTCAAACATTCCTCTGAGCACTTTAGAAATGGTCACGTTGACATAAGACTAATGCAAGAGCATATAACCTTGTGGATTGCAAAGACAGCAGAGAAAAAAGACTACAATTGGAGGTATGAAAGCACCTTGTGTGTGTGTGTGTGTGTGTGTGTGTGTGTGTGTGTTCCACATGTCTGGATGTATTACTCTAACTCGACGTTTTACGGCACATTCCCAGAGGACGTTGACCCCCGAGCCCCACCGAGGGGGAGACACCGACCAGTAATGCTTTTTTCATGAGACGTCGAGAACTGTGTAAACACAGGAACAGCAGACGACACGCGAGGAAGACGTCTTATTTTGGAATTCACACTAAATGGAGACAGTCCCTCTCACCTCCTACGTTCTGTCACATCCGGGTTGAAATATCATTTTTCCGAATATCTAAGACGCCACAAGTAAATACACTCTTGATACATCCCGGTTCATGTAACATCCTAAGGAAGCCCAGCCCTCGAGAAGCTGCGATCATAACACCCTTGGGAACCCCATCCCTCCATAGGTTGTGATCATAACACTGTTGGGAACCCCAGATCTCGAGAGGTTGCAATCGAACCCTTTGAGAACCCCAGCCCTCGACCGGTTATGATCGTCTCTTCTTCCCAGTGAGAGACTCTATGTTTCGTGTAATAATTGTGTATTTCTTTAAGGTCTCCCATACAAAACTGTGTTTATCTCTCTTGCAACGCAAGCTGAGTCAACCTGGACCAAGGCAAGCCTGCAACAAGGTCCAGTAACCCTTATTAACTCATTTCTCATTCAGGTTTCTCTTAAAATCTTGAAGGATCAAAGATCATGACTTTAGTGTCGGTATAAAATATTTACGGGAGTGGAAACAGCCACTTTTCATTCATGAAAGATGGGATGGGAGATCTCTGCATCATCCAGCAACGGTCGGGATTTCTAATGTCTGACATAAAGATGTTCCATCACCAATACCTTTACAGTATGACAGTAAGCGACATGCCCAGTGTTTGTGAGGGTCAGCTGCAATAAGAACGACTTCTACAACCTCGTGAGTGAAAGTGTAATTCTTCTGAAATTTATGATTTACTCAGAGAAGGTGATGGGGGCCCCTTCTATCATCGTCACCCATAGCATAACCGAGCGACAGTTGACTTCGCTGAGGTATTCTGCGAGCTAATGCGGCAGATCACGCTCTACCAGGTTTTATGTCGATGATCACATAAGGTAACGGGAGGAACATGAGTTGGATTACCTTACAAAGAACAGGTGGCGCTTCAGTCGATTGAAAAGGAACGCCACGTCAGAGAGAGAGAGAGAGCACTAATTCTATGGCCGCGTTATGTAAATATCAAAATCACCTGACCACGAAGGTAGTCGGGGGGGGGGGGGGGGGGGGTTAATGATGCTCTACGTACATCGAGAAACACACACACCCACGACCAACAAGGAACACACTTACCTAGTAAATCCCTGGAGACGCCTAGCCTCATCGGCGCCGGCAGTGTAACCTTCAAGGAAAGGAGCCACAATTGATCACCTCATGATTAAACCATTCGCCTCCCAATATAGATCTGGATCACTAGGTCTGCAGCGTAGGTAGGCAACCTCTTGTCACCTACCAGGCTACCGTGTGACGCATTACGGATTTTGACGCACGACAGACCGCTACACATCAACATCCTGTGGCTGACAATTCTTTACCGTCTGAATGCGTACATGTTGACGCCCGTACGACCCAACATTTAACGTGTGAGAGTTCACTTACTTTCGTCATGGGACTCAGTTCCCCGAGTATGGTGGCTCTCTTCACTGGCGTCTGAAATCCTACTTCTTGGCTTCTCAAGCCTCAATTCCTGATGTTCCTAACTACATTGTTTTTCTCCTTGGGTTCAGAATCCACTTCTTTTCCATCCAGTCTTCCCATATGACTCAATGATAAAATCTGTCGTATTACCTCTGGAATGGATTGGGATTTCACAATGATTTCCTTCAATCTCTTCCATCATCTAAAATTTGACGACTCTCCTCCAGGGAGACAGTCCACTCCCGAGCAGGACATTCATTTCGTTCAGTTGGTCACGAATATATGATTTCACTAGATGTCGTAACGTTCCGATTCTTCCCATCCGCCAGATGTGATCCACAGGTTTGCCTTGGCTAATGTACATCCTACACAGGGAATATGTTAACATCTCATACCAGTCTTACACGTCCCTGATGACTCTGGTTAAAACAAGCTTGTTACTCTGATACGAATTCCTCCCAGCTGTCACTTATGATAATGACTGTGGCCTTTTTCCTGCGTTTGATTTAGTGTTGTGAAACATTACGTCGTCTGGCATCATATTCCATAGACGATGAAACTGGTTTGTTTAC
The DNA here is from genome assembly GCF_036320965.1 of Panulirus ornatus. Lineage (NCBI taxonomy): Eukaryota > Metazoa > Arthropoda > Malacostraca > Decapoda > Palinuridae > Panulirus > Panulirus ornatus. Next base: position 3,948,789 of record NC_092236.1, on the reverse strand, counting down.
TGGCCATCTGAACACTTCAGCAGGGGGGACTCACCTATGCCACTGGGACGTATACGTGGTCGTAACTCTGGAGGACTTACCTGTGGCTCGGAGTGTGGGTGGGGGAGTAAGGGCGTGGCCCAACACCTGGAAGGGACCACACCTGTTGGTCTTGGAGACGGTGTTGGGGGTTCTTGGAGGGGGGGGGGGGCGCTACAGACATAGGAGGAACTCACCTGTCGGTCTTGGAGACGGTGTTGAGGTTCTTGGAAGGGGGGCTACACACATAGGAGGGACTCACCTGTTGGTCTTGGAGAAGGAGGTGGTCTTGAGCTTCATGGGTCTAAAGTTGGGTGAGGTGGGTAGAGCGGGGGAGACGCCAGGGGCGATGAAGGTGTCATGCCGTGGCAGGGGCCTGGGCACGATCCTCTGCTCCGTCTGCGGCGTGCTGGGGGCCGACTTGGCAGTCCCGGGTCTGTGGGAGCATAAGAAGGTCGTCAGGCATCATCCCATATACTACCAGCAGCGAATGCCTCCAGCAGTTGGTAAACCGCTGTGATGTACTAGGGTATATGTGATCACTATGTGTGTGGTAAAGGGAAAGAGGTTTACACCTGTGTTGCCCAGCGTGTGTGTGTGTGTTGCGTGTGTGTGTGTGTGTGTGTGTGTGTGTGTGTGTGTGTGTGTGTGTGTGTATGAGGAGGATGTGTCCGTCCACACAACACATGTGCACAGGAATATGCAAATGAAACATGCCATAACCTCGACGGCGCAAACCGCTCGACTCTGCATTGTCTCTACGTCACAGTTTCCTGTCTTCACCATCCTCCACCACACCGATCTATCATCTCCACCACACCCTCCCACAACCACTACTTTACTATCTTCGCCGACCACCACCAAAGTTTATCATCTCCACCACCCTCAACCACACCAGCACCGCCACACAAAGCCTCCCTCTCTTATCTTTGAGCTCAAAATTTTCGTGGTCTACGGTAAAAACAGAAGTGCAATTTACAACTTTTTCCCCAGCTAAACTGTGGTCAAACTTAGCTCCTTGAGTACGACGGTTCGGCTGTGGGGTAACTGAATCTAACGTCGAAATACAATATACATTTTTTTTTAACCAAAAACTGCTTTATTATTATAAAAAAAAACTAGGCAAGTATATAAACACACGATCATGAAAAATAAAATCATGATATAACAAAATAAAGCACAAAAAAAAATGTGAAGCAATCTTTGAAATTCAATCTATCGTCAGACAAAATATGTCATCGATTAGGATGTCAAAAGTATGCTATCGTAGCATAACAAAGTTCAAGCTATCGCAATACTATACCTTATCGTCCTACAAAGTATCACATCGTATCGATAAGTTGATCCTTCACGCTTCGATCATTTACTCGGTCAAGAGTTCCCACTTCTTCATGATCAACACGGAAGCGGGCACAAAAAAAAAATAAATGAAGCGGGAATGAAATTTACTTCGACAGGTCAGCGACCTTTGTGCTATACATACCCCTTATATCTCCAGTGTCCTGGACTGGCGATAGGAAGGGAGATAGAAGGAGGGAGGGAGGGAGAGACCGACTATGAGTGATGAGGAAAGTGTGTGGTGGTGAGCTTGGGAGTGTTAGAAGGAGGGAGAGAGGGAGGGAGGGAGGGAGGGTGAGTGGCTCCCCCCCGGCAAGCTCTCCCCAAGCCGACAATCGAGGCTCTGGCTGGAGTGGGAGAGTGTGAATAGCCGGTGAGAAGGAAGCGCTGGAGGAGAGGGATGGGGGGAGAGGCTCGGGAGTGTAGGGAGAGAGGGAAGGCAGGAGTGGGGAGAGGACTGGGTGAGAGAGAGGGTGTTAGTAAGTTGTAGTGGGGAGAAGAATAAGAGAGTAATACATTGGGGAACTACCTACCTATCTACATGCGACTACCTACCTAACTACACGTACCAACCTACCTACCTACGCGTAACTACGACGAAACAGGAGAGGCGTACTGAATGGAGTAAGGCTCAAAAACGGGCTGAAAGGAAGGCGATATACCAACACGGGGAGAGAGATTGGAAAATGGACGATAACAGTAGAGAGAGAGAGAGAGAGAGAGAGAGAGAGAGAGAGAGAGAGAGAGAGAGAGAGAGAGAGAGAGAGAGAGAGAGAGGATGTAATACATAAGAAAATCTGACATGAGAGTATGAAAGATGAAAAAAAATAAAAACAAAATCCAGAGGGGTACCTGACCCAGGTCGAATCGACAGACCACATCCAAAAACCACCTGGGCATGAAACACAACATCCACTGCACGCAACGCAAACCGCACCCTGCAGTTTACGAATGTGTGGAGGAAAGTGCCTTTCTCCCGCCATTCCAACGGATGTAGGCACGCACGGCCGGCCGGACGGCCAGCACGACTTCCTCTCCCAACTCAGCGGGGAGATAAACAGGATCATTAGAGTGATGGGAGATAAAGCAGGAAGGTAAACCACACCACAGAGGAGGAGGAGGAGCCCCTTAGAGGACAATGACCGAAGGCCGAGACCCGTGATCGCTGAGACCCTCTCAAGGAATGACAGCCATTCGTTCCTTCAGGCTCATCAGTGTTTATTACTGTCAACCTTCCCCCAGGGAGAACTCCTTGCCAGCTTCTTAATCTCTGCCATCTATCTTCTACCCTTCCCTCTACCTTCTACCCGATCCATCAGTCTTCTTTCACCATACACGTCCTCGTTTCCTTCACCAGTTCCCCCGTGTACTTTCCTGCCCGACCACCTCCGGCCTCACCGACACCAACTTTATCTAATTTTCTCGTCAGCTCTCAAGGTTCGCCGACCGCACCCGCAAGACGCCTCAGCGGCAGCGTGCCGTGGACAATGGCATCGGCACCAAGTGTGTGTGTGTGTGACTGGAGGAGGAGGAGCAGGGCAGGCACACACGTCCCTCCTCCCTGCTCGGCCACAGTCCACCAGGCTATGATCATACCATCCCTGAGGAGGACGCTGGTCCCGCTCACCCACCATGGCCTCTACCACACACGCAGTAGTGAAGGAAATGAGTGAGCGAAGTAACGAAACTATAAATACGAACAGCGTAAAGAGGCTTTAGTCTTATGGTGGAGAAAGAAAGTTCAAGAGATGGTGGCCCCACGAGCGTACGGTTCTCCCCTCGCACAGCACAAATAAGTAATTACCAATGATTGCGTAAAGGAGAGAATACACACACACACACACACACACACACACACACACACACACACACACACACACAATCGCGTTACAAAACGCAACATTCTCTTGCCAACTGCGTCGGAAACCCTGATCAAAAATCAATATTACAGTGTCAGTGGAAAACATGTTTGTTTACAAAGACAGTAGGCTGAGAGTGTAGGAGGGGAGGGGAGAGGACGGGGGGTCCGTTTGGAGTGAGGCTGATCAAGGCCCATCATGGTCAACTATGCAGCATCTGGCGTGGTGTAGAGCGAAGGAACCCACACCAGGTCCAGCAAATGCTCACTCAGTGTCGCGTGTTGACGACCATCCTGGGCAGTAGATAACGCACGGTACTGCCTCCTGCTGGTACGCTAGTTCTAGCTGCCAGCCACGGCTGTAGCCTCAAACACTGACATGACACAAGGACGTCCCCTGCAGATCGTCAAACGACACATTATCCCTCTCTCCATCCTGAAGCAGACGGACATCGTGAGCGACTGGTGCGACAGAGTCGAGAGCAAAACCGGTGCCAGCACACACAGGCATAAGAGACCTTCTAACACTACCCTTAAATAGTCACGATCCAGGGAAACATCAAGTCTTCCTTAATCAGTCCGAAATGACATTCTAGTTTAAGACGTACGTGTCCTTCATCCCAACTCGTCCATACACATCTAACACACAGTCCGACATAACAGAATATCCAGCACAGAAAAATTTCCGACTAAGATTCATCCAGTCGGCCGAGGGAAGACAGAGGGAAAGACGAACTTCAAAAAAGTTTGCAACGTGACGACGACGGCAGATTTATCAGGCGGCACATCAATCTTCGTGATGGTGCAGAGTCTGCTGCCTCTGTCGGGAGGGGCCAAGACGAGGTGTGCCCCCTCTCCTCCCACTCCCCGAGGCAAGGGAAGGTGTCAGGGGGCCAAGATGAGGTCCATGACGGCCTCCTGCACCAGGGAAAGGGAGGTGCTGAGGCCAAGATGAGGTGCGTCTCACAGGAGATAATGTTGTATAATAATACAGGGAAAGGTAAAAATGGTTAGGAAGTTGTAAGGAACGGTTAAAAGCCAGCGAGATCTCAGGGTGGGAATTGAAACCTGATTAAGGGGAGGTTTGAGTCGGTTACGTGTCCCAGCCGGGTGAGGGGGACGCGTGTCCGGCTAACAGGTATATGCGTCCGCTCCAGGATGTTGGGGCTAAGGCAGAGGTGGAAGATGGCCAGCAAGAAGGTGAGTTCCACCAGAGGGAGAGGTGATGGCGTCAGTTGCAGAGAAAATGACTCTGGCAAGTGTATAGAGGAGCTAAGTGTATAGAGGTGGCTAAGAACAAGTGGCCCCACCAGCTCGGGCTGAGGAGCGGCCGGCGAGAGAGAGAGAGAGAGGTTGGGTCAAGGCATTATTGATGCTCAGGCCGTCTTATATGAGCCCCTGATGACCACAGCGAACAAAGTACGTTCTCAGGAGCAAACGAGGTAGAAGCCACCTGTTCTAAGCACCACCGGCGTAAGAAAGAACAGGTCTGTGTAAGCTCCGTAAATGTTTTATTCCAGTATTCCCTGCCTAGAGGGGCAGAGGGAGTATTGTAATAGGGAGGAGTGTTGACACAGCTCCTACCAAGGAAGGTGGATTGTGGCTTGGCATTGTGTTTACCCAGGCCCGTGGAGGGAAGTGAAGGGAGGGAAGGGGAGTGTAGTACTGTAATCACTCTGCGTCTGGAAGTGTATGTGTGTCTGCGTATCCGCGTGAGTCCCTCGTCCACGGCATACTTCCACTCAGGCGTAATTACCGTGTAGAATAATGGTCGTCACATTTACACACATTTCTACCTGTTTTTTCTTCAGTGGCGGTGGAGGGGGTTGGATACGAGGCAAGTAATCCGTGGAACACGTGCAGGGTCAAAGCTATGCTGCCGTACCGCTGCTCCTGCTGAAGACGATGTCAATATCAGTCGGCGTGACCAATCTACACCATCGGACCGACTCGCTCCTCCGCTACCTGACACCAAGAGAAATTGTAAGGGAAAGAGGTGCATCCGGGGCGCGTCCAAGGAGGAGGTGCGCCTAAGGAAGGGACAGGTGTGTCACAGAGGAGGGAAGGGCAGGGCGTGACTCGGGAAGGACGGAATAGCCCTTCTGGGGAGGGATGGGCATGTTCAAGATGGGTAAAAGAGGCGCGTTTTGAGACCGATAGGAGTGTCCGAGCAGGGACACATAAGAGCTGAACGGTGAGGAAGAGGCGTGTCCATCAAGGAAGGAGAGGGAGTGTCACGCCCAAGGCCAGAGGGATGGGCGTGTCCCAAAAGAGGAGGATAAGCGGATACCACTCCGGAAGAGAGGAAGGGCGTGTCCACGGTGAGAGGGAGGAAGGAACGTGTCTTAACACAGGTAATCATCTATTACGAAGGTCGCTCCTGAGGCGTAAAATGTAGTTCAGTGTGACCTACTATTGGTAAGTCAATATGCATCTCTATATGGGTGCACATGACCGTACATCACACAGCGGCTGAGAAGTGATCACTGACCTAAACCTTAACCAAGGTGTGGAGGCGGCCACAGACGCTGAGGGAACCAAAGCAGTTCACATACTCTATTTAGCAGAGGCGAACTATAGAGGGGGAGGATCATAACGACAGATGATGGTGGAGACTGATATGTTAAACTGGCAAGATAAGAGCGCGTCCTGACGAATTCGTGAGGACCTGTTCGAAGAGGAGAAGGCAGGGAGTGAGAGCGTTCGCGGAAGGTGATGACGGTTGTGATGGACCATCATTACTGTTATGGTACCAGCCACTACAACCCATCCCACCGCTGCCATGGGTCATGTCTTGTACCGGTGTGAAATGTGAGTTGTTTCCCTTGTGTTATTAATATTCGCAGGGGCTACTACTACTGGTGTCGTCATTCCTGTTAACCTCCATTTCACAGTATTGCTCGTGGTCAACGAAAAGACGTTTAAGATGTTTGTAAATGTACAAAGAAAATGGGATCTGCTCTGGATCAATGAACAACGGAGCTGGGGTATGTGCTTCACGAGAATTTTTCTAATGTCTTCATTTTTCTGTACACTTTGTATGTGTGTGTGTGTGTGTGTGTGTGTGTGTGTGTGTGTGTGTGTGTGTGTGTGTGCTGCAGTTTCCTTTCTTGTACAACTGTAAAACAGACGAACGAATCATGTAATTAGCTTTCATCACGAGGTCCGTCAACACAAAAAACTGAGCTATGACCAGTGCTCATTATATTTCGTCACACATATTAAATATACGGGTCAGCGGGGGAAAGCAAATTGGTCCCACGGTCATTAGCATATCCAAGCAAAGTACACAGAAAAACAAAGCACAAACACAGATGATTGCCTGACGGCCGAACACGGTCTAAACACGCGAGGCGCGTGGCACCACAGTGGGGGTAAAACATGCCATACTATTGTTCATGAGTCGTTGAGTTCGAACATACTACCCCTGAGCACGGCAGCGGTACGACCCCTGAGCATGGCAGCGGTACGATCCCTGAGCACGGCAGTGGTACGACCCCTGAGCATGGCAGCGGTACGATCCCTGAGCACGGCAGTGGTACGACCCATGAGCACGGCAGTGGTACGACCCCTGAGCACGACGATACGACCCTGAGCACGTCAGCGGCACGACCCCTCACTACGACCATGTGACGCTCAGGAGCACGACGCTCCGTCTCTTGACCTCGATCCTTGGATATGATGGCTTGACCTTTGATATGAATCTTTAAGGGTCAGGTCAAAGGTCACGCCCGTTATATCCCAGGGTCATATCATCATGCTGAAGGGTCGTACCGTCTTGGTTATGGGTCGTTGTGCTTAAAGTGTCACACCGTCGTGTTAATGGGTCGTGGTAGAGGGTCGTCCCGTCGTGCTCAAGGGTCGTAACGTCGTGTTTCTAGGGTTGTGCTGATGTGGTCAAGACGTCAAGGGAGCCAAACGTAATGAGAAGTAATTCGGCCGCAAGGTCATTAGGTCATTAGGGTGATGAATTAGTCACGTGCGTACGACGACCTCAACCACTGAGCACGACGACCTGACCACCTGAGTACGGCTACGTGAACCACTGAGCAAGACGACCTGACTGACCACTGAGCACGACGACCTGACCACCTGAGTACGACTACGTGAACCACTGAGCAAGACGACCTGACTGACCACTGAGCACGACGACCTGACCACCTGAGTACGACTACGTGAACCACTGAGCACGACGACCTGACAACTTGAGTGCCATGACTTGACCCAGCGGCAACCATCCCCCCCCCCCCCCCCAATCCCTCGCAAACGGTAAAAGGCCAATCCACTTCAGTTTAAACGACGAAAACGACAGTCATTTCTTTGGGTCATTAAAGAGAGAGATTCTCGTCCCGTCGCCCATAACTACTTTACAACTTCTCGTGAGAAGTTTTCAGTTATTTTCTTAGACACTTCGGAAAGGAGAAGCCGGGCAGGCAGCCATGAACACAGCTATTAAAGCCTCCGGAGAGCAATTCAAACACAAGCCACGATGGCAGAGCTAAGAAGGCTCAGCTTCGAAGACAGTCACAGACATAAAGCTAGAACGTCTTAAAGCCAGCTACTGACGCAGCTATGAAGACACTCACGAACATATCCAAGCAGCTAAAGCTATGGCAACACAGCTGCGAGCGCGGTCATACACGGTCATGCACACGAACGTAAGTGCCATCTAGAGAATATGGCCATCAACAAAGTCATGAGGACACACATGAACACAACCATACGAAAGGAGAAAACTCTCAATAAAGCTTAATCTTTAGCTACGAAAACAAACCAGGAAGGAAGTCAAGAAAACACTGCTATAAACCAAACCATGAAGGGAAATATACCAACACAGCCATAAGACACTGGCCATGTGAGCCGGGCTTACGGACACACACACACACACACACACACACACACACACACACACACACACACACACAGGCTCATAAAGAAGCTGCCATGAAAACACACCGACGAAAACACTCCAACATATTAATGACGACATTACCACAACCACGACGACGCTCTGATCTCCCTAGATGGGAAGTAGGCGGACACCTCCCCACCACTCCCTTCCTGGGATATGGACGGACCGACAGGCAAAAAGAAATGCTATTACGGACGGACGAGAGAACGAAGAGAAAATCAGGTGGACGCAAAAAACAAAGCGGAAGGAATGGATCAACGGACACATGAAAGAACGGACAGAGGAAATAGATAAAGAAAGAACGGAGGAGAAGGAGATGGGAATAACAAACATATGGTCGCCACAGCACGTACACCTGCAAATCTAAAAAAATTTCTACAAGATGAAAAATATGTAAAACACGACCACATCCTGCCGGCTGCACAAAACAAGTCCACAAATCCCGTCCATTCTTTGCTAATGACCAAACCACGTATGAAAACGACACCCACATTCTACCACATACATACACATTCAGCTCGTATAAGGCCAGGAAACATAAGTCACACCCTGGCACCGTACACAACGCACCAGCCTCCGGAGTCTCCGGGAGGAGGTTTGTGAGGAAGCTAAGCCAAACGATATTCACATTCCCCCGGGCCACTCTCTGGCCCCTCGACTTTTACCGCGATGTTTTATAGCCCACGGGACGGGGCGGCGAGCCTCCCTCTCTGACTCGTAAGGAGTTCGTTCCAATGTGGCATCCAGGGTGCCTTCCCCGCTACGCTGCCGACCCGCCACGGGGAACACGACCTAGTTTTAAATTCGCGACCTTACGTCGCTGCTGCTGCGCGTGTGGCGTGATGGAGCAGATCTACGCGACTACAAAGATCATCTACATGTGTTATTTCCCATCTCTCTCTCTCTCTCTCTCTCTCTCTCTCTCTCTCTCTCTCTCTCTCTCTCTCTCATGCGGTGAGCGCAACGCGATAGCCCTGCTTCATGGCAATATCTCCTTCATAGGCACTCTGTACAGAGGTACTTTCTCTCTCCCTCTTTCTCTTTAATCTATTACGAATATCTCCGAGGATCTAGATGGTAAGATGATAACGCAATCCAACAGAAAAAAAAAAAAAGATTAAAGGAAAACGCGACTTTACAAACAAGAGAACGGCCTAATGTCTCCAAACATGAGTACACACTTATGATAACCACAACACAATCTATCAAATACCTTCAGAAGTGCCTCTGACATACATACATACACACAGACAGACTGAGAAACGCAGCTGGGCAGCCACAGCCTCGTCAGTCGCAACATCGCATCAACCACCGGCAGAAAACACTAGACGGCGAGACGTAATATACTCCTGAAGGTCAAGTATGAATAATAGTCTTCCTCTCCTCCCTCTCCCACACTTCTCTCTCTCTCTCTCTCTCTCTCTCTCTCTCTCTCTCTCTCTCTCTCTCTCTCCCCCTCTCTCTCTCTCTCTCTCTCTCTCTCTCTCTCTCTCTCTCTCTCTCTCTCTCTAGCTCCAGGCGTCGATCCCGGTAATCACGATGATAAGCAAATCAATCACACCCAGACACAGCTTTCCTCCCGCTGCGTCCTCTTGCAGTGTGCCATCCGTCCCTCCTGACGGGGCCCTTCTCAGGGATGATGGGCCCCTCCTGGCGAGGCCCTTCTCAGGAACCCTCGGCCCCTCTTCGCAGGTCTTTCTCACGATCCCTCGCGAACACCAGGACACAAGTCCACCATACCGTCACCCGGGAGAGAGACAGACAGTCCACGCGTGTTCAAGAGACATAAGACAGGCAGACTGGCAGACAGGGAGGCAATAGACAGATGTGCATGGAGAGGAACAGCTAGGGAGACTAAGATATTTATGCAAAGGAAGATGCAAAAAAAAAAAATTGAAGTAGATAAGACACGAAAACACAGTCAGAACGATATGGATAACAAATAAAAACAGATAGACTGGACAATTGACAACAGAAACACAAACTATTTATTTCTATTAATCATACTTTGTCGCTGTCTCCCGCGTTAGCGAGGTAGCGCAAGGAAACAGACGAAAACACCCACCCACATACACATGCGTATACATACACGTCCACACACGCATATATACATATTTATACATTTCAACGTATACATACATAGACATACACAGACATATACACATATACACATGTACATATTCATCATACTTGCTGCCTTCATCCATTTCTGCCGCCACCCCGCCACACAAACTAGACAAATAAAATGAAACGGACAGCAACAACAGAAATGCATACTGGAACACCAACAAACATGAAGAAGACGCAAACCTAAGCCTAACTACACAAAAACAAAGATAAGGTGAAGCCACACAAGCAAAGCCTTATGGTCGACTATCGAAACGATTGTCACCAGCACTTCACCCCTAGACACCAGTGCAAGAGCCAAGTTGTTACTGCAGTAGCACGATAATGCTACACCTCCACGACCTTAAGGGGTCATCCTCCTCTTGATAGCAAATAGGATCATCAGCCGTAACGAGGAGAGACGTTGGTGGGATCACACGGTCGCACTCTGGCCCCAGGTTTCACCTCATACACTTGACATGGACGCTCCAGTACGTTCTACAGTAGAACAACGTGTGATTATGGTTACCTTGATCTAAGCCATCCATTTATGTACAGGAAGGGGACTGGTCGGGTTGGATACGTAAAATATCCAGTTCGGAAATGCCCTCGAAATCGGCGGCAACTAAATCAAGCTACGGACGCCAAACATAAAGAGCCTCCGTTGTGCAGTGGTTCATGTTGCTACCCACCAACGCTACGGACCCGGGTTCGAGTCCGGGACAGGTCAGGCCCCCAGCTCACAGTTGTCCATCTTCCCCTTTGGGTTTGGTAGATGTGTTGGTACCTGATGTAAGCTGGGGTACGTATATGTTTGTAAACCACAGAACATATAAAAGGTGAAGAGACAGGGCAACATGAGTGTAGTATGAACGTATGAACTCGTTCCCCGTAACACACGAATGTAATAAGTGATCGCACGCCGTCAACAGTCGAGGCCCGGGGATCTTCTGGTGGTCCAACTCGTCATGTGACAAGTGTTGGGTAGATGAACAAGACGAAGTCATGCCTCCTCCATAGTGATGGCGTATCACTGTGGGCCCGGTACGTGGTTATCACAAGGGGCGCACCGCCACCACCTGTCAAGTACACAGGTGGTGCTTCCGTCATTCGCCGCTCATGGGGCTTCACTGCCTGAGGACTGACGTAATCCACCCCCTCCCTCCCCCGCCCTGCTACACCAGCTGATGGCCCCACTCTTTCTTCCCCACATCATATCTTACGATGTTTTCGAAGGTCTTCTGACCCCACGGCTAAGTCTGAGGCCTTACCTTACCTCCCGCATGTGTCTTACGACGGTTCCAAAGGTCTTCTAACCTTACAGATTGTCCTGGGATCAAGGTGCTTCATGTTCCTCCGCTGTCTCGTGCACTTTTCTAAAAAAAAAAATTCTCCAGCGAACATTCCCTAGCGTTTGTAATGGATACAAGTAATGTATACAACAACGCTGGTCCCTGGTTGATTACAATGTTCTCTCCCTCTACGCTTACTCCACTCCTCATGGTAAAGCGGTAATATTTCAGTCTACCATGCCTGTCTTGACAATTGGGAGGTGTTTCTTTTATAATAGAAATCGAGAGCCAAGTCTTTCATGATTTTCTAAGAGTAAATTACGGTATCTCTCGCCTGCGCTCTGGAGAGGTGAGCCTCAGGATTTCCAGTCGTTCCCAGGACTAGTTTCCCAGTGAGGGAGTGTGTCAGGGCGGAGTGTGAGAGACCTCTGCACAGTTTCTGACCTTCCACTTTCGCCCTCCCTGAAAAGTTCTATTTTTTTTTTTACACAGGGATTACATGATTGCGATAGCCAGGTTATATTTTTCAATTTGGATAACTAACACTTCCACACCACTCAAGGAATTCAATACTTCAGATCTGTGAATCTCTACCGAAAAACACAAATCATCTACGCTATTCCTTTCCCATTCTGCCGCACCAGCAAAGCCTCTTTACACTATTCTCCCTAGTCCCGCACCATCCTCCCTAGCCCCATACCACCCCTCCCTCGCTTCGCACCATCCTCCCTAGCCCCATACCACCCTCCTTCGCTTCGCACCATCCTCCCTAGCCCCATACCACCCTCCTTCGCTTCGCACCATCCTCCCCAACCCTGCCCCTGCCGGAGAGAGAGAGAGACACCCCCACAGTTCCTGCTACCTCGTGGCGCTCGCTGCTCAGGTCACGTTCCGTCCACCTGACGGTAAAGTTACGCACCGACGCAGATGACTATAAACACGGCGGGACGCGGAACGGCGGGACGTACCACGCGGAATCCTTACGACTCCCTCGCAGCACGTGCATATCATACGTCCAGATGCAGTTGTATAAAGCGTGACTTCTCAACACAAAGGGGACCAGGCATCACCACACACATTATGGGGACACATGAAGATAAATACGAAGACAATGAGCCGACTGCCATTCCAATCCTGTAGGTCCATTAATGCCCCAGCCCAACTCAAACCTCTCCAGGAACCCACAAAACAGACAACAATACCTTCCCTCCCCCCAACAACCCCATCTCAGCCTTATCATCAAAACTTCTCCCCCTCCTCATTCCCCCTCGTCAAACCGAACCTCTAAAACTCTCGCTGACTCTTGTCTTATCTACCCTACCACATTGTTGTCCTGCTCCTGCAACTCCATCCACCTGTACACACACGTGATATCTCCCACGTGTGTGTGTGTGTGTGTGTGTGTGTGTGTGTCTAGATCATTAAGGGAGGTCCTCGCTTACCTCCGGTTCCTCCTGGTGGTGGCGTTGAGCGGGGGAGCATGTTGCTGTGTGTGCGGAACACAGTGATGCTTTGTGGAGACGCACGCCGTGCAGGTCATGAGTGTAATACTCTCTACAGGTCATATGAACCACGTGAGAAAACCTACACAAGCAAAAACACACAGACACAATATATATATATATATATATATATATATATATATATATATATATATATATATATATCACATGGCAATACTGGAAACGCAAGGGATGTAACAAGCTGCTTGTCATGAGAAGTATCAACATAATCCAATGCTTTAACCACCGTAGCAATGTGAGTCACTCACAACATACATAATTTTCTTTTCTCTCTCAGATGAGACACATTCCTGTCTTGTGTCACGTCACCACAAAGGTCTCAGTGTATAATACATTTTCTTTCCCCATTATCCATGTTTCCCGGACGCTCTCTAAAATATTTTCCCCTAAATTCTTAGCTTAAACAAAATTCCTCTGAAAGATCATGCCTGACAGGCTGCGTCCCTGCAATATACGAGACATTCACAGGATGAAGGAACCTCCTCCGACACCCCCAGCCGCGCCTTCTGCGAGAGGCAGCCAGGAGGATGTATAGTAATGCCTAAAGACGACGGAGCCATCCGGCTTCTGGCCATCCATGTACCCGTCCTCGTGCGACAGGCATTCTCCTCAGTGTTCTCAGGACAGACAGGTGGGGGCTGACGGGGTCACTGCCTCCGAACAGCGCCGTCTACAGTAAACTAACGGCTCCGTCCTCGACACGTCAACCACGGTCTGCATCATAAAGTTCTCCTCCTGTTCAAAATGCCGCATCGGTATCAAACTTTTGACAGACTCTCAATCAGAAACAGCAAGAGGAAATTCTACCTCAGCGCCGTAACCCCAGACAGTGCCACCACCCCAGCGCCAAGCCCCAGAGTGCCACCACCCAAGCGCCACGCCTCCCCAGAGTGCAACTATCCCAGCGCCACGCCCCCAGAGTGCCACCACCGTAGTGCCACGCCTCTAAGAGTGCCACCACCCCAAGCGCCATGCCCCCAGAGTGCCACCACCCTCGCTCCCATCCTCTGCAGCTCCCTTCATGTCGATACTTTCGCTCATCATCGGAGACACTGAGACCACGTCACTCAGCCCACCCAGCTACCCACCCCCTCACCAGGAAACCTACCCTGGGGGGTGCCACTCACACCAAAACCTTGACCTGGCCTTGCCCACCACATACGTCAACACCTTGCTGTAACCTTCACCGGCTTGCTTAACTGCAGTTCGCGGGTTCGAGCCTTTGCCCAGATTGTCCTTGAGAAGAGACGGGCAAACTGCTCCAAGACCCACTTGTTCCTGGTCAGCCGACGGAGGCCTCAGAGCGAGAAATTACCGTCTAGTCGTGGGGGAGACAACGTCATCGGGGTCTCTCAGTCGGTTGTGAAGTCATCGCAGGCAACAAGTGACACCCAAGGCCATTATGCAAGCAAGCACCACAAGTGCAAGCAGAAACAAAGACAACTACGATCAAGAGAGCCGCAAGAGGCCCTCCCAGTGTCAGAACTGGGACGTCCACAGCTGCCGACCGTCCGTGACACAATAACGGGTGCGAACGTCCCCAGGGCACGAGGGAAGACAGAGGGTCACACGAGGACAGGTGGTACATCCTAAACACATCTGAATGTTGCTCGGTACCGAGTGTTGTAACGAGGATGGAAGGGTCGGTGGCAAGAGAACCAGCGGACACAAGCAGCAGGTACGACTGTCAGCGGGATCTGGTCGTTTGTAAACCCCTGGGTGGAGCCTCGAGGGAGAGAGAGAGAGAGAGAGAGAGAGAGAGAGAGAGAGAGAGAGAGAGAGAGAACCGGTCTCATGTCCTCATGACGTCGCTGCATACAAGCCGTCCCCCCGCCTTCCCAAGCCTGGGGTAGGAGGACCAGGTACAGTACAAAACCATTTCTCTCATTTCCCTATCCAGGTGTTCTCACCACGTCAACACGGCCCACCATGATGGTCGTGTTCGACCCCGAACCCCCAGACATCGTCGACGTATGATGGATACCTAATCTGCGATCGACCTAAACCCCGTCAGGGGAACGGGAGACTGAACGACACGGGTGGTGCAGTGTTAGAGGCAGGGAACGGAGGAGGGAGAACACGCTGAGGGAGACCCGTACCTCCCTGGTGTAACATAAGTGAGGGAGCGGAGGATGAGGGTGTACACAATGTACCCGTCACTCACGGCACAACAAACGGTAATAACAGTTAGAAGTTGTTTGTCATCAACACGTAAACAAGGGACGACACACGCCACTGGCAACAGTCGACGACGAACACAACACATTTTTGCCTCGTAAATAAAGTCAACCATTGTATGCCACCTGTGCAAATCTCAACTGTAAACAATAACAATATTTTCACGAGGAGAATAAAAGAAAAACAAAAAAATCAAGTTTTTCGTCTGTTAACTCATATATTTCTGACATTTTTTGAGGACGGAATGTAACTTCATTATGACATCAATTACTGTACTGTACTGTACACATTTGGTCATTATATCAATTAAAATAAAAACATATACGTACAAAAGTGGGTACTGTTTGAGCTGACATCATAAGTGATCCATAATCAAGTCTCGCAGCCAGTGGCCAAGTAATGTCTCGTAGACAGTGGCCAAGTAATGTCTCGTAGACAGTGGCCAAGAAGTGTCTCGTAGACAGTGGCCAAGTAGTGTCTTGCAGCCAGTGGCCAAGTTCTGTCAGCCTTTAAAATGCTGAGGTATTTCCATTAGAGCGCAACACCTTACCTGATGAAGCATCATTATCTTCCGCTCAAGAATATTTACGATAATAATTTGCGTCGTTCTTAACTGCCAACTAACAGACCGTTCTCTTAATCCTTGGCCTTGTCGTTATGCCATCGTCAGCAAAGTGAAGTTACACTTGATATTTCATTTACCAGGTAACACTACAGGAAAGCAATACATATATAATAACAATGATAAAAAAAAATCAAATTCGCTTAATTTCATTAGCATATTACATTGTATATGAAATGAATAATCAAATGCAAGTGCGTTACAATTCGCTATATATATATATATATATATATATATATATATATATATATATATATATATATATATATATATATTCTTCTCCCAGAAAAGAGTTTGTGACGGGTGGTCCGGTTTCCACAGGGCGTGGTGCTCTGAGTTGCCTAAAGTTCAGAGGGGATCAAGAGGCGGGCTCGCCTGGACCATGCTGGGGTCTGGGTTTCGTCACACGTACAGCCAGACACCACTGCAGATCAGAAGTAAACACGAGATGAAAATGACAGTGTCATAATTATAATCTTAATACTAAATGATTCTAGGCTGACAGAGTCTGTCAGCCTAGAATCAGCAGGGATAATGGTGTGTGTGTGTGTGTGTGTGTGTGTGTGTGTGTGTGTGTGTGTGTGTGTGTGTGTGTGTGTGCGTAGAACGTGGATCCGAAGTAATGGTAAATTAAATGTTCATGTGGTGGGCGTCACGGAGGCGGCCTTACTGCATGTTTAATGGCCTTCAGGTAGCTCCAGGATCCCCTCACCCCCATGGAAGGTTCCAGGACGCCAGTGACCGACTCCAGAACCCCCAATGGGCGTTGCCAGGACTTCAATGAGCGGTTCCAGAACCACAATGAGCGGTTCTAGCGTCTTTCGTGGTAGTTTCCAGGACCCCGTGGGGTGTTTCAAGATCGTCCAACCACTTGGGGAGGTAAAGAGTACCCCTTGTGAGATTCCAGGAACACGACTCCTCAATGTGAGGTTCCAAAATCCTTTGTACTCGGTTCCAGAACCCCCGGTGGGTGGTTCCAGGCCGGTGATCGCATCCTTTCTCCAGCTCATCACACTGACATGCGAGATTGCCAGCCTTACCTCCACGACCTGGAAGACTGCCCTTGTCTGTGCGTTGTGGAATGGCAACAGCATCAGTAGGGCTTCCCTCATCCATCCCTTCCCATTATCTTTATCCTGTTGCCGCCACTACAGTTCCCGCCCCGTCCCACCTCCTTCCTTCTGCTTCACCAACAACCGCTCATGAGATGAGAGGAAAAGATATGGAGTCTAAAAGGGTTAAGCTGCCTCACCGTGTCTCCCTGATATCTCTCGTAACCCAAGGGTCGTAAAGAGTAAAAAAAATTTGACAATAGAAGAGAAATACGCTGAGCTTGCGCGCGTTAGCTGTAACTCACCGCAAAATCTAATCGGCGGTACTTGAAGATAAGAGTCCGCTCTTCATCAAGCAAGGAATGCGGTGAGCGGTACGCGCTAGCCTAGCTTTTAGGGAAAAGCTCCTCCTAGGTACTCGTGGGTACTCAGGTAAGAAGTATCTCTACTCACGACCCTCCTACACCTGCAGGGAGGACCTGGGAACCAGCCACCATGGCTGTACCAAGTAAAACTTCGACAAGCACCTGGGGGGAGGGGGGACCAAGTCATCGATAACAATCATTCTGGATAAATAAACGAAGCAGACGTTACCGGGAAACCGCCCCGCTCGCCAGTGTGTGTGTGTGTGTGTGTGTGTGTGTGTGTGTGTGTATCAGGACGGGCCCGGCAGCCACGCCCATACATCCCCCAACACAACCCTCTCACAGTCACCCTCCCACACTGCCCTTTCCCTGCACCTACGTGAGTCACTCTCACCTCTCTCCCTTGCCACTCCCCTCTCCCCTACCCTCCCTCCGTCTGCATGACACCTTTCATGCGATATCGTCCCCTCCCCTCCGATATTGGCGCCCCCCACCCACCTCCACATCTCCCCACCAGTCTACAGTGTGTGTGTGTGTGTGTGTGTGTGTGTGTGTGTGTGTAGCATATCAAACTGTTATAAAGTATTGTGTCTCAGCTCCGGGTGTCTTAGAGCTAAGGTGTCTCAGTTCCAGGGCGCTTCAGCATACAGGGTTCCAGCTCTGCCCACTCAGTGAACCGTGCCAAGCCTCCTTGGGGGTGAATGAACCTTGCATTACCCCCCAACTAATCTCCCCCGCCATAACCCTTTCCCTCCTATAATTTTCCACCACCCCCCCTACCCGCGACACACCCTCGTCGGTAAACATAGCGATGGTGGCGGGACGATCCACAAAACACATAACACAAAAGGTTCGTTTCTTCCGAACGCATCCTGGCCTCTATTGACTCGAACCGCTTCACTTAGGGTTCCGTTTTTCCCGCTTAGTGTTTTTATTCCTCAGCTGAGTGAAACTGTCGCTTCAACGGAACGTTTTTCCCGCCTGTAAAGAAAGCGGAAGAACCTGAAAAGCGGCGCCTCGGAGGCGCGTGTAGCAAGAGGGAGAGACTGTATTCATGCTGCTTGGCGGGGCTTGGACTCGGCTGACCAACACAAACACCCGTGTTAGCTCCTCACGCTCCGCTACCTTCCACTCTGCCTACAACACTTGTCGGATACTGACGGAGTTTCACGCTATCTCACGCTAAAAGGACTTACTTCTTTCTCTCTGGTACAAGTCCTTGGGTATTACTTTACTCTTCTATTCTAAAGTAAACCACCAAATTATATGTACATTTTCATCCACTTAAGTCACTTAACACTTCTTACACTTTAATAATTCACACGACACTTAAATTTCTCAATGTTAAATACTGATGTTCCGACACGTAATAAATCAGTGACCACACCGGGTCACTGATTTACTGAAAGCTAATCCTGGTGACTGGCATGATTAACACTGATACAATACTGGTGACTGATTTAGTAAGCACTAATACCAAGCTTAGCTTACCAAGCCTAGTTTACCATGCCTAGCTTACCATACCTAGTTTACCACGCCTAGCTTACCAAGCCTAGTTTACCATGCCTAGCTTACCATACCTAGTTCACCACGCCTAGCTTACCATGCCTAGTTTACCATGCCTAGCTTACTATGCCTAACTTCCTCCGCTACTTTTAGATGCATAAGATTTGCGAGCAGTAGACAGGGAGGGTCTGGCAGACTTCGTCAGTGGGGACCGTCCCCTGAGTCAGGGGATCCAAGGGGCAGAAGGCCTGTCAGCACCTTTTGTATATTTATTAAGTAATATTATGGAAAGTCAGCTTCTACGGAAAAACATTTTGTTCTGGCGAACTGAAATATACATATTATTCACTGCCATACATTAAAGACATTTTCACTGTTCTCTATCTTATCATCCACTGCCAATACCTGAACATATTCCTCAGTCTTATTTATGAGAAATATCGAAAAAATATATATTTCGGTAACTCTAGGATGTATGGGGGCTGTTCCCCTGCCAAGCGTTCATACCAGAGACTGGTATGTTGAACAATACCATCATACCAGTTCAGTAGTTACCTGAACACTCAGACCAGCTGGTGATCAGTGCCTACCCATCCGTCCGTTTCCCTAAGTGTCGACGACGTCGAATCCCAGGGTGAGTGAAGTCATGCGAGTCAACCCTGACACCCTTGCAGTGACTTCCTGACGTCACCAGGTCTCATGATAAGCCGCGTTACACAAACACAAAATTACGAGCTTAGGTGACGCACAATGAGAGAGAGAGAGAGAGAGAGAGAGAGAGAGAGAGAGAGAGAGAGAGAGAGAGAGAGAGAGAGAGAGAGAGAGAGGGGTCCCAGACCATACTTTTTCTAACGTGGAAGAGAAGAGCAAGGAGTGACCTGATCACAGCCTATAATTCTTTATACCAATTTCATGACGCCAAAAGTGATATTCTTCGAAAGATCAACGAAACGACATAACACGAAATAAAGCAAGAAGCGTGTTAGCATAAATATAAAGAAGCACCTTCACAGTACACGAGATGAATGGGTTAAACTGAATGATGAAACAGTGAATGCAAACAACATACATTAATCTAAAAAGAAGTATAACAGTAGAGAAGGTTCAAGAGATGGGGCACCACGAGTGTAGACCTCCCTCCTCGTCCGGCACCAATGGGCAACCACATACGTTGAACCCCCAGTGTAAACACGACATGCGCCTCAGTCTTCGCCGAGCGCGTTCGCCGCGTCCCTTCGGATCTTCCCCCGACCCCTGAGGGCCTATTTACCAACAAGCTTTAAAGGCTGTGAGGCACTTATAGGCACTCCTTCCAGACGTCAATGAAGCCCACTCCAACCATGTTCTGCAGGTTCCGTGGCACTCGCAGACATCCCTTCCTCCTAAGGTGCTCAAGGACGCAGCGGCCTTCATGATCCGAGAAACATTTACCTTCAATGTTGTAAAAAGAGGCACTGGCAAGACGCAAACACGTGTTACCCTCCCTCCCCGCAAAGCACGTGCATGTGGCCACGTGCGTGCGGTCTCCTTCTAATGCCAGTGTCAGCACCGAGTCATTCAACGTCGGTACCAATCACCCTGCGTCAGCACCAGTCAGCCATTGTCAGCTCCGAGACGACCTCAGCCTCCCACAGACAATCAATATTACAGTCAATACGATGCCTGGCTCTACACAATGGGGAGGGAAGCAATGGCCTCCACCTCCCTCAACTGCTTCCCTTGTCTTCTGTTCAAACTGTCCTATCAAATGTCTTTCCATCAGTTCAATCCTTCCTCTCAAATTCTTGTCTTCTGTTCAGTGTGTTCACTGTCCCGTTTTCTTCAAATCGCTATAACTTCTCGCTTCTAATTATACTCAACCATAGGGCCGTTCTTTGTCCTGTTACCTTCCCTTTTAACTACTCACGTCGCCTACTTATCTCTAGAGGTCATGGACTAGGTCTCCTTCATCAAGGCAGCTGAAGACTTGTCATTAACTTCATACATTCGACAGATGTTATATAACAACTCCATATGTCATTGTTATCGTGGATGTTTATCGTAATGATCATTCAGGTGTTTACCATTCAAAACTAATTAATCAGCATCCACCACCTGCTCCACAGCACAAAAGCAATGATTAACGTCCGTGACCCCCTTTTAGCCAGCATATCTAATGACCCACTGTGGCCTGACCCATTAATTCTGGCCTTACTGACGGCGTGTTCCTTACCATGCGCTTCTGCATGGAAAGTGAGGCTGCATGAATTTTGTGCAGAGAAGAAGTTGTGGAGGCGACGGTGTGGTGGCCAGCTTAAACACTGGTGGGTCACATCCTACCCAGACCACGATTCCTGGGTCACATCTTGACCACACTGACGCTGCTGGGCCACCCTCCGACCACACGTACAGACAATCAGACAGACAGACAGACAGACATACACACACACACACACACACACACACACACTGGTAGAGGTCGGTCACAGGGAGCAAATACTGCTGGCTAGCTACGAGAGCTCATTGGAGACGCTGCTGAGAATTTCACCCCATCTCTAGTACTGCTATAATCTAATGACGTATGCAATGAAGAAAATTCTGGGATTGTGGCCAATATATGAACTACGAAAGTACACAGAAAACTGAGGCCAATGTCAATATATCACTTCTGGAGGAAAGATGCAGAGAAAAGATGGAAACTTTTCAACAGGTCCTGAAGACTTAGATAAACTAGAAAATCCTTGTCAAAAGTAATGGCTTTCGGAAAGGTTACAGACCCGCTTTTAAAACTATATCAAATATAAGATTAGAAAATACTGAGCCAACCATTAATTCTTTCTTCCCCACCAAGGCAGCAGGTCCAGAGAAGAGCAACAAAGATGGTGCCGTATTTAAGAGAGCTCAGTTACGATGAGGGATCAGAAGCCATAAGTTTGTCCACCATGAAGGAGGAGAGAGGACGGGGTGACCTAATCCAAACCTTAAAAAGTTTTGAAAAGTTTGAAGACGTCGACGATGAAAAACTTTTCCAGAGGGAAAAATATACAAAGACAGAACAACCAGAGGCCATAACATGATATTACACAAGTGTCTTGTAAGACATATGTAAGGAAATACTTTTATACGTACAGTATAGTCAGGTAACACAGAAATGAAACTGGGAATGATGGAGCTGAAAACTTTAAAAGTAATGTGATACAGAGAGTTTTGGATGGATTCATATATGCATATATATATATATATATATATATATATATATATATATATATATATATATATATATATATGTTTGTATCATACAAATATGTGTGTGTATTTGTGTGTGCTTGGGCTTGAGCGCCGAGGGGTAATTCTAGAAACATATTTGAATGTCCCAACTGTACATAACTCTAAGTAATGGCCAACTTAGGTCGCATCCCCCCCTCCCCCATCAGACTCACCTAATCCCGCCAAACAACTCCACACCTGACTCAATGTGTGTTACTAACCCCCCCCCCCCCCCACTCCCTCCCTTCGACCTAAGACACATCTGACCCAGCCAGCCGCATTGCAGTCACCCCCTCCCCCACACCTGTCGCCTGACTCCTAATAGCTCCTCTCGTCCCACCTGCCTGTTCGTGGAGGCCTGGCCTGTGTGTTGGGGAGGGCATTCGGTAATGGATGGCGGATTACCCTCTGAATGGTATTAAGGTCAGTGACATAATGTTCATTACCAGAAACACGTTTAGTTTATACCTGTGTGTGTGTGTGTGTGTGTGTGTGTGTGTGTGTGCGCGTGCACGTGCATGCTGGCAGTCATGGTAACGAACGCTAATGTACAACGCGTCGGCAACGTTGCCCGTAACATGCAGGCGTTGCCAGCTAGTACATTTCCACGCTACCTCCTCGACAGCTACAGCAGTCCACACCAACACAGCCACCAACCATCACGGCAGGTTCCAGCCAAGGGCTTATGGGCAATCGAATGTTTTTGGTATTCAAATTCTATAATCTACGGGTTTTCTCCAGCGTTCTGTTATGTTCCAATATTTGGCGGGAGTTGGGTGGGATACAGTGGTACAGCAATGATTTTCCGAAATCTAATTCTGTGTAACAAAAGCCAGTCCTAAAACTGCCGATTGCCTTGCTTAATGTAAACAGAAACATTTTAACGACGAGAAAAATTTGGGAGAAATCACACGTATCGCTCAGCGTAAACAGCTGAGTGACAGTACAGAGGCAGACTTCTAAAGATCACTTTAAGATGCACTCGAGAAGAAATGTTCTATCTTGGCCACTCTGAGGCCCAGATGACAACAAAGTACCTGTGACAAAACTGTGTACCTGCCTGGTACCATAGGGCGTACCGGACGCCTGTACCACCAGGTGTACCGCTCGCCTGTACCACGAAGTGTACCGGACGCCTGTACCACATGGTGTACCGGACGTCTGTACCACAAGGTGTACCGGACGTCTGTAACACAAGGTGTACCGGACGTCTGTAACACAAGGTGTACCGGACGCCTGTACCACAAGGTGTACCGGACGCCTGTACCACAAGGTGTACCGGACGCCTGTACCACAAAGTGTACCGGACGCCTGTACCACAAGGTGTCCCGGATGATTATTACTACAACAGTTTTCCAGAGATCATGCGACTGGGTCAGGATATGGAGAAGTACCATCTACCTTAAAAGCAACGGGAAACAGATTATTATGATTATCATAATCATTATGATCATTTTAATCATTATCATGATGTATCCTAGCGGGATCTTATATGTGGCTCGAGCAACTTCGAGGATACACTCCACGCAGGCGCAGAGAAATGCTGGACTCCACCGAGGCACGCTGGTCCTCGACGAGACTGTACTCCTTTCCGTCCACTGACGATGCTACGACCACGCCGAAGGTGGCTTCTCTCCCTCGCGGTGTAGCCACCTTCAGGAGGATTCCAGTAACGCTGCACAACAGTTTCAGCTTACACGCAAGTGACTGTGAAAAATTAATAACTCAATACGAATCTACGAAGCCCCAAAATTTCGTTCTTATCACCGATACGTTACATGACTTGTTTTACTAGTGTTCCAGAGGATAGAACTTCAGCATATTGTACACAGAAAGTGCCCTCATTTTCAAATATTACCCTGCATATATACCTTCTCCTGGATATCAAATCTGTGCATCAACGAATAGGAGAAATTCTGTGAAACAGTGACAAAGAATATTGAGGCCTTTTATTCAATACACCAACACGGGAGTCAAGGGTAGCCAATCAATAATCCGATAAATGCCAAGAGAACAGTGGGAGCCAGGCTACTGGCTACTGGCTCACCAACCACCTTCCCCACCACTCACAAACCAGTACACAGCTCCCCCTCCCACCTACCTAACCAACCACCGACCACCACCATCCAGCTCCCCCTCACCAGGCTGCCCGATCACACACCACCGCACACCTGCCTCTCATTAGCCTGACCAATCACCCGCCAACACGTCACTGGGTACCCATTCATTGGTCGTGGGGTCGAGGGACGTACCACACATGACCTCCTCACCCCGACACATCCTCCCCCCACCTTCCCTCTCCCCAAGGTCGGTGGTTCTCGACGCCCCCCTACCTCGAGCCGTCCGCCCTTCCTCCGGCGCTCCAGCAGGGAGGAGCCCCTCGCTGCCCACAACATCGATGCACCACAGATATATAACTCGCACCGTAACTGTTCCTCATCCAGACTTCGTGACGGTAAACGAATTTTAGTTTCGTGTTTTTCCTCCGCTAACAAGAGCAGGAGGACATGGAGAATATCCCACACGAACTTGTTTCTTTTCAGGACCGCCGTATATATATATATATATATATATATATATATATATATATATATATATATATATATATATATATATATATATATATATATATATATATCATCCTATTTACTGAAATCTTGAGTTAGTGCCCTAAATACCACAATCCCTCGTCACTGCAGAATTCCACTTTTACCCCACTAAAACCTCACTAGACCAAAGGTTTGCTTCATTTTACAAGAACAAAAGGAAAAACAAAATACAGAAAGAGCAATTAACCTTTTCCAAGTGATGACATCAATACTATTTAATATCTGGTGTAACAAGTGCTGAAAAATGACAAGGATGAATGTTAAAAATGAAAAATAATGATACATGAAGCGACAATGAAAATATGTTCTGGAAAAAATAAAAGTAAAAATATCTCGATCGCTGAATAACATGATAAGCGAAACAAACAGTCCGGCTTATGACAGACCCTCACTGACACACCGAGTAGTGACCGTGTGAACTGAACCAACAGACAGGCTGGTACAGAAGACCTGCCACCACACCACACCGCCCACACCATCCCTCACACACACACACACACTGCAGCCACTAACCACCCACTCACCCACACACACACACGCACACACATATATATAATGCAGCCACTACCCACTCACCCCAACCACACACACGCACACATACTGCAGCCATCACACACACACACACACACACACAAACACACACCATAACAGGCTGCTACAGCCTCCTGACCTTTGCTAGAGTCATATATTACCAGTAGTGCCAAAGTTCAGGCAGGTTCCTCCCCGCGTTACACTCCCAGGGCCGCCTGCCTCCTACTCAATGACGACGACGACGATGGTGGTGGAGAAGGTGAAGACGATGGTGGTGATGGTAAAGATGATGAAGATGAAGATGGTGAAGATGATGATGATGATGGTGAAGATGGTGGTGATGATGGTGATGACGCTAATGGCGACGGTGGTGGTGGTAAAAGATGTGGATTTCTGGGCCCTTCCCTCCGCCCTACGAACAAGATGATTCCTGGGGAGGGCTACACCAATCCAGCAAATGGTGATTTCCTCCCGTAGATGGTGATTCCTGGAGGTTCCTCCCCCCGTAGAAGACGGTGATATTCCTGGGGCTTCCCCCGTAGAAGACATCCACCACGCACCCGCCTCTCATCAGCCTGACCAATCACACGTCAAAACAATCTCCAAACCACTTCCTAAACACCTTACTGGTGACATCTGCCCTGCACCTGGACGTCCCCCGTCCAGCAGAGTCTACCTATCAAAGTCCCCGTCATGAAGAGTCTATAATGTACGTCCCTGCCCAGGAGAGTCGACGTATGGAAAGTGTATATAGCCAGCTTGCTCGGTACACACACACACACACACACACACACACACACACACACACACACACACGTCCGGAAATAATACCCATTCTTTGTTCACGACACGTTCCGTTCCACCGTCCTTTGGGAAGGGTGCGTCCCAGCACCCCTGCCTAACCAATAATAACACTTTACTCGCCCACTGTCAGA
Source organism: Panulirus ornatus (assembly GCF_036320965.1). Taxonomy (NCBI): domain Eukaryota; kingdom Metazoa; phylum Arthropoda; class Malacostraca; order Decapoda; family Palinuridae; genus Panulirus; species Panulirus ornatus. The sequence goes on along the minus strand of NC_092236.1, from coordinate 3,922,698 downwards.
ATGCAGGCAACTGCCAAACCTCGTCGGACACGAACCCTGACCCAAGTGGCCTCAAATGGCCCAGAGCGATACGTGACATCAGATACTTACTCTATCCATTTCCTAGTTTACTTTTCATTCTGTTCCTCTCTTTCCAACGGGTAGCATGACTCAGAGAAGCGCTGGTATTAATATATTTATATATATATATATATATTTTTTCAATATATACTACAAAGAAATTTCCTTTACTGTGCCCTAAGCCATAACAAACTCGTATGTGCTTTCACGTCCTCTACTTTCCATAGCTCAAATATATATATATATATATATTTTTTTTTTTTTTTTTTTTTTTTTTATACTTTGTCAATTAAAGCTCCTCATGTGTTCGTACACCTGACTGTTAAGGGAAGAAGGAGAGACGACAGGAGGAGGAGGAGAACTCCAGAGCTCCGTCTTTCCCGGAAAGTAGATGGTGTCACACCGGTCAAATCCTGTTAACCCTCGAGTTCGGCGACTTAATTCCTTGAGCAGGACGATTTACCACTCGAGAACTGTCATCGGATTCAAGGCTTAGTCTCCCGGTTTGAAAGGGTCAAGACGTCGTGCTCAAGGGGGTCAAGTTTTCGTACTCGAGGGATCATCGTACACGAGATCAAGTTGTCGTACTCAAGAGGTTATCTTACGATGATTCCCTATTCCAGGGAACTCTTTACATGGAGCTCCCGCAGCGCACAGGAAGCTGGCCACGTCCACAGGTCAAGAAGGGTGATAATGAAGTGCGTTTGTCTGTGTATCAATATCAGTATCATATGACTCAAAAAGCTAAATAAGAAAATCCCTCCCTACCAACCGACCAGCCTGCCTTCCTCATCACATTAAACCTCACCTAACCCTCATGAAGCTCTTACCTCCACCACCATCACATCAGGACCTCCCCAATGAATCCTGCAGCCTCACCAGCCCTCGCCTTGGGTCATAACGATGTTTTAATGTCTACATTAACCTTCACTCCTGCAGCAAGACCACCAGCTCCGACCTCCTAGCCCCCAAAGACAGGATCATTCCTTCACTGTTCCTGCCTGCACCTCACACACCCTCCTGGCATTACGTTTTTTATTATACCATTACCATCTTATTTCCCGCCCCCTTATGGCTGCTGTTTGTCTGCCTCCTGTACCAAGCCTCTGCCACCGTTACTTATACTAGACCAGCTATACAGCCGGAAATCCTATGACGCAATTATTCACTGATCATCTCCTTTATCACGCCAACAGGTCTTCATCCCATTACCATATCATCCCCTACTTATTTGCTTCTAATACCAGTATACGTTCTCTTTGAGGCAGTAGGTGGGAGGAAGCCACCGACCGAGAGGTTGTACCTACCTGGGTACTGGGAGGGTTATGTGAGGGCAGCACAGTGTGTCAGCACTTCACTGGTCATCATGTTCCCCTCCCTGGCCCAGGATGCAGTGCTTTCTTTCTGCCTCACTCAAACGTGGGCTGCTGGTGTGTGTTCCATGATCACTCTCTCTCTCTCTCTCTCTCTCTCTCTCTCTCTCTCTAGTTACACCTTTTCCTTTCATGATACAAATAATTGCCCTGACCGTTATATTCCCATCACATCTACCCCTTTCGAAAATCTTTTACTTATATTCCTAAGTTCTCTCCCCTCTTCCCCTTTTCTACTCTACCATTCTCTCGGAATACCCGCACCCTTTTTCTTTTAAGACCACATCTTTTCCATCCTCAGGTTCACGTTTATAATTGCATTCCTTGTCAAGCTGTTTATATTATGCTTACAACTATTATGGTGTGGCTCATGCTACAGGAATGGCAATAACGCTCTAGTCCTATTTCTCGATAAAGGTTGCAAATACACACACACACACACACACACACACACACACACACACACACCTGCAAGACAGTCCCACGAGTGTAGAACCCTCTACCCGTACTATACAAAATACGTGATATACAAACAGGTAAATACACCCACTGACCATCGATGTCTCGAACCATTGCCATGTCATACATGCGCTTCAGGTACATACGTCACGGCATGTCAGATCCATCAAACCCTGAACCACATTACCTTCCTCGTAGGCCTGACCATCTGCACTCTAATACACATCCTGCTTCTCCCATTTACACACATCCTGCCTCACACAGATCTCCCCTTCCTCCGGCATTACACGGATCTCCCTCGTGCTATGTACGCCACAGGCTTGTGGCAACTGCACAAAATGTCATTTGGAAAGCCGTGGGTCACATATCTCACAACCCCCTACGTGCATCTCTCCTGTTACTCGGGTTATTTCCGCCCGTAACCACATCACTTATTTCCATCATAAACATACAACATAAAACGAGTTTAGACCTACCATAACCATACCATATAAAACATGCGTATCCTGATCACAAAGGTACCACACTGAACTGGTTTGTTTCCATCATAGATACCATAAATGTTTATTATCACAATAAGACATACCATTTAAACAGGTTTATTACCCGACATAAACATACTATATAAAACTGGCTTCATTACCACCGTAAATATATAAAACACTTTCCAATCTCTCCTCCACACTCCCAGCCACAATTCCAGACCTCTCCTCTTCAACCCCACACTTCCAGCCAAAGCTCTGGGCCTCTCCCTTTCCACTCTCACACATCCAAACCTCTCCCCTGGCCTTAACACTTCCAGCCGGTTCCAGACTTCTTCCCCCAACCCCCAGACTTCCAGTGTAATGCTACTCGCACCACAGCATCGATTCCAGGCCTTCCAGACTGGCTCCAGCGACTGCCACGTGGCCTGGGTGAAAGGGCCGGGGACAAGGATGTCGGTTCCAGGTAGTTGACTGAATGACTGGAAGTGTAAGGATACAGGCTAGTCCTAGCTGTACGGTGCAGCAGTGTTTCCTGATATGTGTGTAAATCCTGGATCTACTGTAAGGGGAGATGGCATTACGTAACTCGTGGGGGCCCCACCCTCCTGAACTTTCTCCTATGGGGCTCCACTCTCCTGAACGTTCTTCTGTGGGGGCCCCACCCTCCTGAACGTTCTTCTATGGGGGCCCCACCCTCCTGAACGTTCTTCTATGGGGGCCCCACCCTCCTGAACGTTCTTCTATGGGGGCCCCACCCTCCTGAACGTTCTTCTATCACAGAACTTTTTTCGTTCTACATACGCTGTCTGCACTGATCACGTCTTCAATCACTTCATCCCGTTCATACACACCATCAGCTGTTGTAAGAACTAAAGATCGTCATTACGTCATCCCTCACTCCTCTTTCTTCATGTTGGGCGAATCTAAGGCCGCTTGCCCCTCCGCGTGACTCAGCTCTCTTAACTCCGGTACCATCTTTGTTGCCCTCCTCTTTTCTTTGTACTTTTTTCTAAGTGCGGCGACAAAGTACTGCAGTTCTGGCTTTTTGTAGGATGTCAACAGCTCGTTTAATATTCCCTTGATCCATGAATATGAAAGCTACGCTAACATCTGCCAGCAGACAGCATGTCTTCTTTACTATTCTCCTAACGTGGGACTATGAAAGGCAGGTTAAATACGATGTCAATTCCCAAGTCCTTCACACACACAAATTCCTGCGGCTTATTTTCGTGAAAGATGGCAATCATATAGAGGCCTTCTTCCACAGTGTCACAATCCTCACTACGTTACACTCGCCACGGACGAATTTCATCAACCATTAGACCAACTTTGGAGTCTGTCTAGGTCTCCTTGTAACTTTATGCAATCCTCCTGGCTTTTCACCTTCCTCATGAACTCCATGTCATCCGCAAACATACTCAGGTAGGAGTCACACCTTCACACACACATCAAGAAAACTAATGGTCTCAGAACAGATTTCTGCGGCATTCCACGGGTGACCTCATGTCGAGAAGGTCCTCTGACATTCGTCCATGTTCCCGCCCACGAAGGTAACACATCGAAGGATTTTCTCCCCTTCATTGTATGGAAATGCTATATATTTCTAAGACGTATACTGTTAGAACTTACAATTGCTTGTCCCCCGGACACACGTCTTGTTCTATATCAATGTTTGTCTTAATGTCTTTCCACTATCCTCTACTTAAGTCTTTTTTTTTTTTTTTTTTTTTTTTTTTTTTTTTTTTTTTTTTTTTTTTTTTTTTTTTTTTTTTTTTTTTTTTTTTTTTTTTTTTTTTTTTTTTTTTTTTTTTTTTTTTTTTTTTTTTTTTTTTTTTTTTTTTTTTTTTTTTTTTTTTTTTTTTTTTTTTTTTTTTTTTTTTTTTTTTTTTTTTTTTTTTATACTTTGTCAATTAAAGCTCCTCATGTGTTCGTACACCTGACTGTTAAGGGAAGAAAAGACGACAGGAGGAGGAGGAGAACTCCAGAGCTCCGTCTTTCCCGGAAAGTAGATGGTGTCACACACGGTCAAATCCTGTTAACCCTCGAGTTCGGCGACTTAATTCCTTGAGCAGGACGATTTACCACTCGAGAACTGTCATCGGATTTAGGCTCTAGTCTCCCGGTTTGAATAGGGTCAAGTACGTCCTCGTGCTCAAGGGGCTGATCAAGTTTTCGTACTCGAGGGATCATCGTACACGAGATCAAGTTGGCGTACTCAGAGGTTATCCTTTAGATGAGTCCCTATTCCAGGGAACTCTTTACATGGAGCTCCCGCAGCGCACAGGAAG
>NC_092236.1:3708033-3915533 GCF_036320965.1 Panulirus ornatus | reverse complement strand
TATTGTTGCTGTACAGAACAGAGACATGGACGGGACAGGAAAAAGACGACTCCATACTTGAGAGGCCTGAGATGAGAATGTCAAGATGGACGTCGGGAAATATTGCTGAGACGAGTAAAAAAGAAATGACACCAGAGCTGCGGTGCAGATCAGGAACACTGGAGGAGAGGCGAGGAGCTCTGAGTCAGAGGAAGTTGGGAGATCAGTTACGAAAAGAAGGAATACCAAGCAAAGGATCTATAAGGACCTGGTTGGAATACAGGTAAAGATGGAAGAAAATTCTTCTAAAGAAATTAGAGGAGACTGGAACAGACAGTAAGGACAAAAGAACACAGAGAACGATGTGTCTAGATGGAGGCGACTTGAATATGGATGGGAACCAGAACACTCTGATGAGAAAAGTTATATATATATATATATATATATATATATATATATATATATATATATATATATATATATATATATATATATATATATATATATATATATATATATATATATATATATAACTGCCAGTTTAAGGTACGAGGGAATAGCTCAGGAGGAAACGAGACTGAGGTGGAGAAGGAGCTACAGGAGGAAGAGCTCATGAGAGAAGCAGAACAAATGACTAAAGGAAGAAAAATCGAACAGACACTAAATGAAAGAAGCATTATCGAACAGACAACTGAGGATGTGAAAGACCCAGGCAGCAGATCTTGGCAGCAGACCCTACAAGAAAATAAGAAATAATATGAGGTCGAAAAAAAAGTTATGGAAGCCTTACCTCCAATGATGATACCTTACAACCCTTGAGCTGTGTTCCAGGGGAGCAGGATGGCTCCTCTCACGCAAGGATTGGATATCTCATCATCGCTATCTACTTCGTTAAAAACAACCATTCCTCGTGAGCAACGTCCCTTCCATCACCTCTTCATCCTCATTAACCATCAACTGACCCTTCCCTTCAGCGCAGAGAACCACCATCACCACAATCATCAACACCTTCACTATCACTATCGACTGTACGATCGTTGTCCTCACCATAACCATGACCCCTAACCTACATAAACGAAATCATCCGGCCAAAAACTATCTTTACTACCCTACATAACTTTCCTCCCTCCCTCCCCTCTCTCTTCTCTCTTCTATCATTTTCTCCCATAAGATCGTTTCACTCCTTACCTTCTGCTCTGATTGGTTTAGCTGTATTCTTGTCCCTTCTGTTACTGATCAATTTCACAAGTTCTTTTGTTAACTTATTCATGCAGCCAGCCATTCATTCGTTCGGCTTAAATGGCAAGTCAGCAAGCCAGTCTGTGAGCCATTGAGCCGTTCAGGTAGCCAGCCAGCCAGCCAGCCATTCAGCAAGCCTGCCAGCCAGCCATTCGGCAAGACTGTCAGCCAGCCAGCCACTCAGCTAGCCAGCCAACCAGCCACTCAGCCAAGCAGCCAGCCCTACACACGGCCCTACTCGAGGACTGGGTGGCAGGAAATTGCCTTTCCAAGCAGTCCGTGTTCTCGTATGTCTCCCCCAACGGAAGATACAAACTGTCATTAACTTCAGCCGTAAATCTTTATGTCTATGTTGACTCAACAAGCAATAAATATTTTCTGTTCCGCAGCTGAAAATTGCGCGCGCACGCACACACACACACACAGTAAATAAAAATTCAGACACTGACTAATAACGGCCATATGTTCAACTTTAATACCCGAACTCACTTTGTCCAAACGCTCGGGAGTACATAACCTAAAGAACAGTCTTTCCAGTAGCAAACACGACAAAGCCAGCGTTGGAAATATCACTCGCCTAAAAGACCCGCCTCCCGCATTCCAGCCAGCAGGAGCAGAAGGCTCCAGCCGGACGCCCTGTAGCATCTGGCAGAGCCGGCTTCCTGGAGTACAACTTTTTGTAAAGCTAGTTCCAGACCCCGTGAATGAGTCACTGAAGTGTTGGCTCATGGACGACAGCTAGTTACAGACCTCAAAAGAGACCATTCCCTTGGGGTGATGGCCTCTAAAAGTTAGTTCCAGACCCCAGGGGAGCCGGCTCCTGGAAAACTGGCTCCAAAACTCAAGAGCTGAGCCCTGGAGTGCTGGTTTCTGGAATGCAAGTTACAGACACGAGGAAAGCCGGTCACTGGAGCGCTGGCTTCTGGAAAACTAGTTCCCAAGGAGCAGGTTCATGTAGAGCTGTCACACCACCACCCTTAGAAAACTACTTCTGAGAGTGCCATCCCTGAGAGAGCTGCCTCCAGAGTTCGACCCCCAGACAGCTTCCAGCGCAATGGTGACCCCTAGGGAGCTTTTCCCGAAGTGCTGACCCCCTGGCAACTAGCTTTGCCTTTTCCATCATGTTAAGCTTCTCGTCCTCCACATTGTACTTCTTCAGACACTACACTGAAGTCACTTTGTTATCAGCAGAGGCGCGATGGACCACAGTCCCTGGGTGTGTTTGCAAGTATAACAACGTACAAGATTAGACTGTGATGTGCATGTGAGTGTGTACAGTACCTGGCTCAAGTGTGCAGGTGTGGTGTACAGGCCCTGGCGGGGATGTGCTGATGGGATGTACAGGGCTTACCCAGGACGCACATCCATGATGGACAACGGACGCCAGCGGTGCATACAAACCCCTCCTCGACCCGAGACATACACACATACGCACCTAACAGAGGCTGGTGTGTGTGTGTGTGTGTGTGTGTGTGTGTGTGTGTGTGTGTGTGTGTGTGTGTGTGTGTGTGTGTGTGTGTGTGTACAAACAGGAGTAAAGTCACAGTACATATATACAAGGTTAAAAGACCAAGGTTACGAGATGCGGCAGCACGTGTACAACTCTCTCCACGCAGCGCACACATAGTAATAACACACACACACACACACACACACACACACACACACACACACCAATTAAAGCAGTGATGCGTCTATCCCCCCAACCACCCGCAAGACCCCACCCCAACTCCCCGCTAATCCCCCCTCCCCCCCTCACAATCCCTGTGAGTCACAGGGCGAAGCGACAGTCTGGGAAAGGCAGCGAGTCGCCAAATCACAGTCGCTCCCTCCGGCATTCCCTCCTTGTAAGGGAGTTAGGGATGATCTATGCCTCGCCTGGGGAGTTAGGGATGATGTACGTGACCCACAGCAAGGTACCAGCCAAGGCTCTCTGCTCCTCACACACCTCTAGTTTTCACAATAGATTCTTACCCTCAGAGCAAAGAAATATTATATTCATTATCAATCATCATTATCACTGAAATATAATCACAATAATTAATGAATCTGATTGGAAAGATAATGAAGGAAAGAGACAAACTAAAGCGTTGGCCGAAGATGGTAATTATGAAGAAAATAATGATGATGATGGAGAAAACCTGGGCAAACTCTACTTGGCGACCATGATCCCACCCCAGTGCCGACCATGATCGGGGGACCAGGAACATGAACCAAGCCGACCTCCGACTGCCAGACTGTGACCACGAAACCTGGCCACGACCACGGGGGAGTGGCAGCAGTACCATGACCAGGGTGGTAGCGTGTGACCGGCCACAAACATGAGCATGGCAGTAGCATCACGAGGGAGGTGGCCTCAACCAGCCGACCTGACACGCATCAACAATCATCCACCACCACCACCAGTGTTCATGTTGGTTACGCCTTTTGTCCCTCCCTGGTCATATGGCAACGCAAGAACGTGTATAGAACGTGTCAGTTCACTATCAATAACTGATAAACATAGGCCTATAAACTTTCTGGAGGGCAGGCTCACGAGTCCATACACTTTCTGGAAGCTACAAACACTTAAAGAGTCCACAAACAAACACACACACACACACACACACACACACACACACAAACATTATGTGGAAGCTGTAAAGAGGTCCCACACACTCTGGATTATCGATACGAAGGCAAAATCCATACATGTTCTAAGACTTACATCCACTCACGAGTCCACACACACACCCACACGTCCTCCTGAGAGAGTGTGGCGTCATGATATGTGTGAGGTCCTCCGAGGGAGTGCAACTCATGAGGACAGACTAATGACAGGAAGATAATCTCTTCCTGTCTTATACCACATGTTCCTCCCTAGTCCTACACCACATGTTCCTCCCTACCTGTCCTACACCACATGTTCCGCCCTAACTGTCCTACACCACATGTTCCTCCCTACCTGTCCTACACCACATGTTCCTCCCTAGCTCGTATGTCCAAGTCCCTTCCCTCTCTATTCTCCCGACCCTCCCTCACTCCCTGCCTTCCCCTTTCCCATCTCACTCATTCCCTACTCTCCAACCCTTTCCCTCCCTCAAGTTCTCCCCTCCGCAGCCATCACCACAACAGCGGAGGGTGACATCAATGAACCATTCTCTTTATCTGGTGATGATGCTGCGGTGCAGGTGATCCTACCGAGCGGGGCGCAAACACACACACACACACACACACACACACACACACACACACACACACACACACACTCGCTTGTACGTGAGGCCTTCACCTTCCCGGCCGACTCAGTCCTCACACTGTGGAGAGGAACACGTACAACTCTTTCTTCAGAGCGCCACAACACACGACGTGACGGAGTTTTCCCAAAATCAATATATCAAGTGGAGGTATTATTGACTTGGGGGACCGTCACACGGCCCTGTCTGGTCATCATCCGTCACCGTCACACGGTATCCATCTGGTCATTGGCTGTTTCCGTCACAAGATCCCTTGTGGTCGTCAGCTGTTACCGTCACATGGTCTGGCCATGATAATACCATTCAGGATACTCCTGTGTCATTGTTGCTTCATGCAATTTAATCTTTGATTATGGAATGGTTGCCTGGTTTATGGTAGCCCAGGGGAGGTGGGTGGGTGTGGGGGGGTATGATGCTGGGGCATGACAATCGTGAAAAGTGATGGTGGTAGAGGTAGTGGTGGTGGTGGCAATAAAGGTAGTGGTGGTAAGCAGGGGGAGGATGGATGGTGGCAGTGATGGTGATGGTAGTGATAATGACGGCAGTGATGGTTGTGGGGGAGGTAGTGGCTGTGATAGTGACGATGGAGGAGCATGGGAGCGCTGAGAACAAGGCGCGGTAGGGAGGCGTGGCATGGGAGCGCTGAGAACAAGGTGCGGTAAGGTGGTGTGGCACGGGAACGCTGAGAACAAGGTGCGGTAAGGAGGCGTGCCAAGTGTGGCAGAAAGGTGTAGTAGAGAGGTGTGGCAGCGATGGGGGAGGGTGCACAAGGAAACCCTACAAGTTGATGCATATCTACGCACCACCGATACCTAACCCACCACTCCCTCCTCACAGCTGAGGAAAATGAGTTTCCTGGTGACCTCAGCTCTATCAACGTCATGTGGCACTCCCTCCTATTAGTAACCTCAGCTTTACCAACATCATCATGAGGCACTACCCCTCGTATGTGACCTCAGCCCTCCTGACGTTGTGACGTAACGCTCCCATCCGCCAAGGGAAGGGCCGCTGGTAAGGACTCGACCCGATCTAGATATTCATAAACTGAGAAATAGCAACTGTAGGTTTACTGAAGCCTTCTTGTTTAGCTCTGTATATCGGACACACCACGAGAGTGACCTTAGACTGTGACAGTAGTGTAAGATGTTATCCTTAAACTATATGTCTCGAACTGGCCACGCCTCGAACTGGCCACGCCTGTGGCAGTACAAGCAGGTACATACACATGATCCCCAGTTCCACTTTCAGTAAGCTATCCTCCACAATGTTGGCTTTAATCAGTAATTTACATAACGCACTGCTCTGTGCTAATACCGTTTGGAACTCCCCAGGTCAGACTCACGACAGATTAAGATGGTGACGATTCATCACAAAATACAGCTAAAACTACCGGGCTTTATCTATTAAGATACCGAGAAGCTGATGATTTGAAATACGCAAGGGAGAGACTTATATCGAAAGGTTACCTAAATTGGTAGCGCGTTATTCTGATACTGCCATTCAAGGCCTCGCTGAGCACTTAGATAAGGTAGCTTCTCCCACCCATGTCCGCAAGACCCCAAACTTTGCTGATGCAACACAACTTCACACATACGTGTCCCAGTCGGGTCCATGACTTGCTCCTATCATTGGGTGGACGCCTGCAATATCTTGAGAACACAGGTTGATCATCCTGGCTCTGGGTCCAACCTTATTTTACCAAGCAGTTCTCACAGCAATCATAAGACGCGCCCCCACCAAGCGTATGTCCACCACACTCAAAAACTAAACGTAACCAAATGACGAAACCACGACCCCCTAAATATCACTTCGCGTGTTCTTCCCCTCCTACCCCCAAACCCACAAATCAGACTAAACAACAGATCATCACACTATGGGGAATCCACAGGAAACGACAGATCACACTGCAGGGGATACGACAGGAAACTGACGAGTGACTGACTGTAATACACGACCCAGACGAACCTGGATATCCAGGGATCTACCCTCTCCAATAATGAGGATCATCAAACATGCCAATGGCAGACCAACGCATAGCTTCTCACCTCACTTCATCATCACATCCTCACGGTACACGCCATCCCTCCTCCTCAAATGGGCGGTACATTGAAAACTTGCAGATCGACCAAGAATGAGTCCATCCCTCGTCACTATGACATAACGTTACTGCGGATGATTATCACCTCCCGGTAGGAGGGGTGCGACGGCCCTCGGGAGTCGGTTCTCCTGCAGGAGGCCTGACCAGCATGGTGCGTGAACACGGATGATCAATCCAGGTGTATCCTAATTTGTCGATGATGATACGGCACACGCGCAGTGCCCATAGCACACAGGTGACAGATCACAGGCTGATTAAACCAGATAACAGGGCTATTAATCTAATACTCTTCATGATACCCACAACAGCAGGAGAAAATTTTCCTTTCTTCACGATAACGAGAATAGCAAGACACAAGGATGGGACGGTCCTCCTCCCATCACGATAACAAGGGGAGCAAGGGGAAACCCTCCTTCTAAACACCCATACTACTCCCTACCAGACCTGCAGTTGCTTGACTACCTATCTATTTATCTATCTATAATATATATATATATATATATATATATATATATATATATATATATATATATATATATATATATATATATATATCCGTGTGTGCATGGCATGTCACTCTACCTACAATCAATGCCAAGGTGAAGGACAAACCTCGTGATCTGCACAAATAACCACACCAGCCAACGTATAAAAGCAACGCGGCGATAATACCACATGTAGAGGGACGTTGCCAAGTCATCTCCCCCTTTAAGTACCATGATTAGTAATGAGACTTGATCAACTTTGCATTCCACGATTAGCAGTAGGACTTAATGTACTTTGTGCATCATAAATAGTAATACTCAACAAAGTTATATGTTCTCTTCTTTTTGTTTTCATCTTTTCCTTCTGGAGGAGTGATTCTACGGAATCTACGGCGCTCGCTGACGGCACCCCTCCGAGCCTGAAGTCCCCCGCCCTGCTCCCCAGCTGTAAGAGAACACCCTTGGCTTCACCACCCGCCTATGTAAACCGCACAGACGTGCACAGGAGAGAGATGAGCGGGTGGGTAGGCCAGGTAGAGGCCATGAGGACCATTACCTCCACTTTAATGAAGGGCGGATGACCCTGTTACCTCCCTCTCAACATTCAAGAGAATATATCCAAGGATTCCCAACGAGAACGTATGTTTAAAGCTCCTCCGCACAGGAGACCCGCCAGCCCACTTGTCAGTCACTAACACACACCGGAAGTCTGGCTGAGCTCCGTCCGTCTGCGACTGTAGCAGAACGTCCCCCGTTGGTTAACTCTGCTCGTATCATCACACAACAGATCGACGACCGGGTCTGCCGCCACTTCCCTTCCCAGACCAACGACTGTATAAGACATCTGCACCACACATTACAGTCCCCTGGGCCTTCTTCTCTCCCGTGTCTACAAGGAGCAACCATCCCCTGTGTTGGATGATTGCCAGGATGACATACTCCACATTAATGAGTCGAGTCACATTCCTGTAAGTCTCTTGATCTGCATCATCAGCCTCCTGGTGCATGCTAAATATATTCCAGTACACGGTTGGCGGCCGAAGGTGAGCACCTCGTCATGTCCTTGAAGCGAGTCTACCGGCAACCTTGAGCCTACAATCTGATATAACAAAACTTCCGTGTTGAGAAAATAATCTATCTGTTTATCTATATAATATGTATATTTCTTTTTTCATACTTTATCGTCGTTTCCCGCGTTTGCTAAGTAGTGCATCGAACCGAAGAGGAAAGGCCGTATCAGCTCACATATATTCTCTAACTGTCATGTGTAATGTACTGAAACCACAGCTCCCTATCCATATCCAGGCTTCACAGACCTTTCCATGGTTTTCCCAAGGCGCTTCACTTGCCCTGATATACATATACATATATACATATATATATATATATATATATATATATATATATATATATATATATATATATATATATATTCCTGAGTCCACCGGATATGTTTACGTACATGACTCTACTATTCTTTCCACTATATTATCGTCAACTCACACATCTGTTATCCGCTGCACAAAACAGTCATATTGTCAGTCTTCATCCAGGCACCTTATGTAACACTACTTCAAACAGTATAATGTTACTCAGCACTGTCCGACGCACGCTACCCATCTCTGCTGCTGACTGTCCGAGCCGTGCGTACCATGGAACAACAAGGGAGGTTTCATTTCGTACACAGGGGTTGATACAATTACTTCCTCCCCCAGGATACTTCCGTTCCCTTACGCCAGCTAAGCTGCTGCAACAAGAATAACTCTTCTTCATGAAATGAATCTAATCTGAGCTCCTGCCTCCATTAAAGATCACGCCTAAATACCAAATCTTTATTCATCAGTTACATTCTCACCCACTTAACACGAAGAAACGAGATGTAACACACACTTTCCCTCACCCCCCTCCTCCTCCTCCAAAACGAACACATCATCAACACCAGCTTATCATTCAGCCCAGCTCCTCTCCTGAGTCAGATGACAGCACAGCATCTTCTGTATACAAGAGCTGGGGAGGAAGCCGCCGCCGCCTCTTGCGGGGCTTTCGTCATAGGCCAGCCCTGCCTCATACCCAGGCCATCACATATGACTCGCTCACCCTCGCACACTCAGTAATAAACCAAGGTTTTACCCCAAACTTATCATGCAAACCCTCACTGTTTCACACTTAATATGTATAACTATTTCTCTTCCTAACATACCTATCTATCTATCTATCTATCTATCTATCTATCTATATATATATATATATATATATATATATATATATATATATATATATATATATAAATTCATGTATATATTCTTAAGTATCTGTTCCTGGTAAGAGACGGCGATATCGAGCAGTGGCTGACAGCAACAGCGACGGCACTGCGTCAGTACCTGCGGCAGCTGGTGGCCTCCGTCCGCACGCGGTCACGCTACACCTTCCATAACGAGCTACAAACTGCCTCCGCCACCCCTTCCTCGACGACAATGACCTTGGTAACACTGCCCCCACCCTTCACCCGAGGACGCTCACCTTAGTAACACTGCGGCCCGAACTTCGCAGGCTCGCTGATGGTATCACTGCAGCCAACCCCATCTGATCGGGTAATCTAATCCTGCTAACACTAAGCACTCCAGCGGACACTCTAACATACATCGTTCTCCTACACCCACTACTTACACCACAACCTGTGATCTTTATCGATTTACTAAACCTCGAGAGCGAACACCGCTGTCTTACATCCGTCATAGTGAAACTCAAAATGAACGGTTTATTTATCACCTTTATATTCAAATGTAAACGCACGATATGTAATTCAAGCCCCGGTCGTGCGACAGATAGATTCATGATCACCTCTTCCTCATTCTGGGTCATGAGGACAAGTCCTTGACAACAAGCACCGTGACTATTCCAGATAACAAGGTCTTACTGTAAATAATGTATCTGGAGCAACACCTACACTTCAGGCTGAAACAACGGACCTCGGGAATGGGACATCTCCAGTGTTACCTACAACGATACTCATATGCAGTAGATTATGAGTAAGTGAACTAGATCAACGTTGGCTGTGTGAACGGCGCTGTTAACTTAGATATTCTGGCTGCAGCTGATGTTCGTCTGAGCCACACACACACACACACACACACACACACCATCACTATGATAGCCACGCTGGAAATATCATGAACTGAGCTGTCATGAAATGATAACACTCTTGGATGATCCCCAATCAAGCAATGAAGCTGAGTACTGGAACAATGTGGTTCATGTTTCCATCGCCGAAGGCTGAATCTTAATACAAATCTGGACTAGAGTCACGGTGATCTTAAACTGGGACGTTAAAACTGCTTCCACTAACAGATAAGGACACTTAGAGAAATTCTACTTCAGAGAAGGTCAAAGTTTAACAATATGATTACTGTGTACTGGCGGTATAATTTTGCAGCTAACCCGAGATATTACAAGTTACATGCCTCTGAGATCAATGAAACTTCGTCTCTGGAACAATGTTATTTTGTCTTGACTCGGTAAAACACCTTACTGGAACGACGATATCTATCCTTTGGCAGTCTAGGTCAAGCACGTGGCGATAAGATCTGTACACTAAAAAAGATTAAGATCAGGACTCAAACGACAGAGAGACATGCTATATAATGTTTTGCTACCATGCAAGGAGCTAATACTAACCTACTTTCACCGCGAGATAAGACAATCCTACAATTACAAGTCACAAACTTACAATTAAAGGGGGATATATGTACTGCAGTCTAGATACCACAACAAACTAGAGGTCTTATGTGAATTCTAGAAAGCAAGAGCTTTCTAAGGAGCACAACGTCTCTAGGAGTACTTTCATGGATCTAGTTGGGGAGGCGAAAGACGCTAACTGACCTCTTCCTCTTCATTCTGGCAGGTTGTATGAGGCACAACATAGCCAAGTGTCAGGGAGAAGGCAGACCCTGAGACCTGACACCCAAGACCTTAACTTAGGCTCTCCTGAAAACCCGATCACGTATCATTAGCAACACCATAACAGTACAAGGGTTAAAAATAACACTGAAATTAAGTTGCTAAAATGAAGGTTAAATAAAGACAATGGAAATCGTAATTGCGATATGTAATTTGCGATAATTAAAAAGCAACAGACTCTCTCATGCATATAAGTTAGAACAGGAAATAAAAGTACATGCAAATCAAATTGAAAAAAATCTTGTTCGAAAAGTGTTACTGAAAACAGCGGTCACGGGTGCCTCACCTGGTGGTGGCTCAGCGAAGTTATCCTAGAGCCCAGGGGCCGACGACACGCTGGTAAATAAAGCATAGTGTCGATCGGGTGTCATTTGTTGATAAGTGACAACCGCCATGCGCACTATGCCGCCTACAGAAGCGTGAGGATTGCTAAGACCGCCTGCCACACACCTGTCTTTTGTGTGACAAACTACCAGCGTTCCAGGGTGGCTCCTGTACACGGAGCAAACCGAGGGGCTTACCAGACTGATACTTTGTATCTCTAAAAAATACTTTTCTCGAGTAAATTACTGGTAATGGCTTTCCGTAGTTTCACTGATTATATTTACGGAATTATCATATGATTATATGATATGAAGGACTTTTGTATATGAAATATTTTTGATTAAATGCCGACTCCTCGAGCGACGCTTCTCTCAGATTTACCAATTTAGAATTCTTCTAAAGACAGCAAAATGTCCATGTACCAAATCTTAGTAATTGCGATTTAAAGTCTCGGTTCTAGCTTCTAGTACTTGGGCACCCCGTTTCACTCCGTATTCCACACCGCCTTTCCATGCCATCCTCACCACCAGCCACGACCAAACGTTCTCCCTGAGCAACGTCCAAACCCACACTGATGCAGGTTCTCATTTCTCAGACCCCTCGCACGAGCCATGGCCACCGTTGTCAGACACCTCCAGCACGAAACATTGAACAAGCGCACAATTCCATACAAATTATGACCAGAATATCATGAGACAGGCACTAGATTTATATCATCACAATATTCATAAAGTTTTGACTTAACAACATCTCCCAACACAGAAGTTATTAGAAAACTACATAGAAAACAGCCAAGGTTTTGGTGAACCTGATCCAGAAGCCGGCAAGAGAGGTTGCCAAATCGTTTTCCAGATCCCCTTAACGTTGCCAACTTCATACACTAACCCTTTTCAGTCCTGTAACGTCAGGGTTCAATCTTATATTTTCCAGGGGTGAACTTGCTGCCTCACACAATAGTACAACGAAACACCCGCAGTATACTTAGCATAATAGCCAAGCTGGGCCAAAGAATAATTCAACTACCGTGTACTTTAAAGAGTAACAATGTGTACTAGTGAGCGTGGGTCAGGAAGTTTCGTGAGAGAACATGACACGCCGACACTACTGAAGGGAATATGACATATGTGATACTTGTCACAACTGGGAAAATTTTGAGTATGAATATTTTGATGCGGTTAAAGAATCTTCACATTCATTTTCTCCCTCTGTGTGTGTGTGTGTGTATATATATATATATATATATATATATATATATATATATATATATATATATATATATATATATATATATATATATATATTGATCACTTTTCTTGCCATCTGAGGGCACAACATCCTGCACTTAACCGTGCACTAAATGTCACTGCCCCCTATCACCCCAAGACCTACAAACTCCTCAGATGACCCTCAGCTGGTGAGGTAATCCTCAAAACCTAACCTTACTGACCATCTAGCATACACGATCACAAAAAAAAAAAAAAAAATCAATTTCTAAAACCCACCGAGATGTGTTTGGGGATAAACATTCCAGGTGATATGAGGACCAAACTGTTAATGTTACTTGTACGGAAGTTGATTAACCAGAGTGCCCCTGGGGGTGGGGGGTTACTGACCTGGGTCAATATGACGTTATTCAGCAGACAGGGTGAAGGGGGGATGCAGGCAGACGTGGTCGGCCTTGTTATGCAGTTTAATGAACGTAGAGCCGAAAAAAAAAGATAAACGAGATGATACACAAGTTACATTTTAACCCTTTGAGCACGACGGCACGACCCAGGCTTGGGCATGATGGCCTAATCTCTAACCTAACCTTATACAGGTCAGGTCAAAGGCTACGCCACCGTACCCAAGAGTCGTAATGTTGCCCTCAGGGGGTCGTAATATTGTACTCAAGGTACTGAAATAAAATAATCCAGCCTCTGCGGGAATGGTGACTTCCACACTGAATTTTGTAAGAACTTCCATTAAAGAAAATATATAAAATGTCTCACCTAAGGACCTTTACGAGAACTCATGACGTAAGTACAGGGTTACGTTGGGTTTGGGGGACAAGAAACCCTGATCCTCTATGGCCATGCGACCAGTTATGTTTACCAAGACTGGAGGTATCTGAACGTTCGCCTCGTTTATCTTAATAACAAATGTAATCATAAATTGCTCATACATCCTAATTACATTAATTTGTCAGCTGTATTAATCAAATGTTTAATGTATGATTACTGATCATACATTAAACATTTGATCTTTGATCAAGGGCTTGGTTCAAATCACACAAAACATGGATTCGTCTCATGACTGAAAAATGTGTATAAATTTATCTTCTTATCTAATATCTCTCCTCCTAATATATATATATATATATATATATATATATATATATATATATATATATATATATATATATATATATATATATCCTTGGGGATAGGGGAGAAAGAATACTTCCCACGTATTCCCTGCGTGTCGTAGAAGGCGACTAAAAGGGGAGGGAGCGGGGGGCTGGAAATCTTCCCCTCTCGTTTTTTTTTTTAATTTTCCAAAACAAGGAACAGAGAAGGGGGCCAGGTGAGGATATTCCCTCCAAGGCCCAGTCCTCTGTTCTTAACGCTACCTTGCTAACGCGGGAAATGGCGAATAGTTTGAAAGAAAAGAAGAAAGATATATATATATGTGTGTGTGTGTGTGTGTGTGTATGTGTGTGTGTGTCTAACTGTTGTTTAAGAAGGAATATTATAGTCCCTGTGTGACCCCCACCCCCCAAGTTCTCACACTCATATCGTTTGCAGTGAGACCTCAAGAAAGTGTCTTGAGAAGTGACTTAGTGAAGAAACCTTAGCGCAGCATAACCGAGGACGTAATTGTCGACTACGTCCTCCCTTCTCGGCCAATGGAACGTGAAAGAGACACAACTCCATCTTGGCCAAAGGTACATGAGAAAGCTAAGTGCTTATTGGCCAAGAGAACGAAGCAGTTCTTGGACAATGGCTCACAGTAAAGAAGGTACTTCCCGAACAATGTTACACGACATAGCAGAGTGCTTCTGGGGCAATGGTTCATACGTGGGAAAAGGTCATGTTTCATGGTCTATGGTTCGTGGAAAAAACAAATGTTTCTTAATCAGCGAATGTTTATTTAGTGACCGTTGACCAGAGAGAAAAGGAATATAACGACCGTCTTTTCTGGGAATGGTTCGTGAAGAAAGAATTTCTGGGCCTCTGATTTATGAGTCCGCCAAATGACCAATGGTCTTGGGGCTTAGAAATATATGAAAAACTTCTTGGTCAAGTGTGGATGAGTAGCGAGTGCTACTTGCCTACATGTGTATCTATAGATGAAGTGCTTTTTAGACGAAGTTTAAGCGGAGGTTTCATCTGGGGTATCATACTGAAAGGTCTCAAAAGAGATCTACCGTGTGGGATTTAGACTGGGAGGATTTCGTTGGGGTTTCCGAAGGGGATTTTAAAAAAAGGTTTTTGCTAGAACCACCACTGAGGAACCCCCGAGGCTTCCACCGTCACAACCTCTAGAAAGGGATCTCAACCACTCCTCATCCCCTGGGTAGGAGCAAAGTTTGCACTGCCAACAGGAACTTCCAACCGGACCTCCCATTTCACCACAAACAACACAACAGCACCCGTTACTGTAACAGCGTCACAGTAACTAACAGTACTCATTATCCCGTCACTTTAGCCGTTACTCTAACAGCACCTGTTACTCTAACAGTGCTCGTTACTCTGTTCTCTACCAGCGTTTACCGGAGCACCCGTTCCTCTGCCGGTGTTGAAAAGGTTCGGTTTGCCAGGTCTTAAACTCGTCCTTACAGACGGCCCCATCCCCCCTCGTCCCTCCGAGAGAGTTCACCTCCCTAGTAGGGTGTTCGGTCTGAACTATAATATCGCCGTCATTCGCCCCAAAAGCTTCCACCCGTCATTCGGGTGAGTGTGTGTGGGTGGGTTGGCGGGGGCCGGGCGAGCATAACGTCGACAGCGACGGTCCGGGGCCTTTGTATTGAGCCGCTGCAAGAGATGCCGTACTGCCAGGGGTCGCTAGTTAATTTCTCGCTTATTGGGCTCGCTAACTCACGCTTCCTACTCTCTCTCTCTCTCTCCCTCCTTGTCCCTCTCCCCGAACGCTTCACACAACCATCATTTCCTCCTACAAAGATTTACAAACCTTCAATTCGCTAACGGATCGTGAGAAATAAAGAGAGGGAGGGAAATTCAAGTCTGCGCCTGCGCGTGGAGGCGACACACTGAATTTCCATATTCTACAGTGTTAAGCGCATTGACCTGAAGTACAGGGCGACACCAATAACCACCTAGGTATGATATCTAGGTCGTCCACAGCACCAGGACAATGCTCCCTGACTGCCTCCCGGAGTTATCATGCCACCCTCATTAATTTCGGTCTCTTGACTCGTTGATTGCACGGCCCACCGCCTGGAAGATGAGATCAGTGGCTTGTCTGATTATCAACTGAGGTGCTACCACAGGTCTGACCTGGTGGAAGGCGAACCTTTGTCTTCTCACACATGTGTATGTAATTGTTCCATGACCTGAAGGCCTAAGTCCCTTTCAACGGCAGAATCGTTTCAAAAAAGAATATTATAACTACTTTAAGCAATGTACACCTCGCTCAGCAGGCGAACTGTCAGGCGAAATGACGTCACTGTGATCGAAGATGTCGGGGGAAATTCACAGGTGTACGAGCGACCGCTGACTCACGCCGGCCGTACCTGGATCACGGGGAGAACCAGGAAGAGGGGCTGGGGAATCCACACAGTTCACAGGATCTGGAACGTCGCGGACTTCGTGGAAATCCGACAGGAAAGAACACTTCATTCAGGTCATTAAATATCCGACGACCTCACAGATGAAGACAACTTACGGTGGCACCTACGTCTGTCATTTCTAACTGAACTTGGTTATGTAATTTGCATACGTTACAACGCTCCCTTAACATCGATCGATAGAAATGAATATAAATCCACATGATGACCCGTGACCATGGAAGGGCGGAGGTATTGAGACTCTACAACTCCTCCTAGACAAAGGTTGTCGAAACTCTTATCGTGTGGAAGTGTTTCAACGATGAGCCATGTGTGTGGGACCCCAGGCGGGGCCTGGTGTGAGCTGCTGCCGCTGGTAATAGTTCCCTGACAAACCTGACGGACAGGTTCTACACTGTACACGAACCCACCCACGTGTTCATCACGCCTTCCCACAACTGAAATACCGATTGATTATCTCTTCCTTTGATTCACCTATCTCTACTTCTTCCCTTTTGTCTGCATCTCTATTCACCCACCCTTTTCTCTTTCTCCTTTACTTAGTCTCTCTTATCTCCCTTCACCCTGATTTTTACTCTCTCTCTCTCTCTCTCTCTCTCTCTCTCTCTCTCTCTCTCTCTCTCTCTCTCTCTCTCTCTCTCTCTCTCTCTCTCTCCAATCATTCTTCCCTCACCCATTTCCTTCCTGCCTGCCCTCACACCAACATTCTCCCTCCCCTACCGTCTCTCCTTCCCCTTCTGTACCGGGCCAGTTCCTCTCCTGCTGTACAGATCTGTACCATCCTCCACCTCACCCTGCAGCCCCACACCACCTTACCACTACTATCCATCCACCTACAGTTACCTCTCCTAGCCTCGAATTTCACAAACTGTTAAAAACCCTTATTTTTTTCTGGAGAGAGGGGGCGGAGGCGACTGAAGGGAGACAGAAAACGTGAAAACTTTACGAGACTTTCCAATGGGTCTGAACGGTATATCACTCTTGAAAGGGGGTAGCCGGTGAGTGAGGATAGGTATACGTTTAAAGCCAAGGAATATTTTACGCTATGTTGTTGTAAAGGAACTTTTGTGTCGATCTCCGACGGAACAGGAATGAAAGCTGTTTGGCAGGCTATTCTCCCCTGGCCCCTTGAATGTTACCCTGAGTATATTGATCAGACCTCTAGATCTACCCGCGCCACAGCTGTCTGTAAAATGTGGATAAAACGTATCAAACCTATAATACAATTAGCTACTGACATACATATGTAAAAATAAAAACACAGACACACACCTGGCTTAAGCTGGTGAGTATATACATTTATGAGTAAAGAGATGGTACGTGTATACAAGGTTAACAGACGGGGCAACAAGGGGTTAAACTCTCTCCCCTCAACACACAAATAATAATGACGCAAAGTCCCTCTCCCTCTCACATTTCCAAGAGGTGCTTATACTCACAGGTCCACCGAGCCTCATCCCTCATCTTCTGCCACCTGAGATCCTTCGTCCCTGGAGGAGCCCTAACATGATTACAATAGCACGGAGCACATAGGAGCAAGATCTCCCAGACCTCTCTACAAGACAAGCTCCAACCCAACCAGTCATCACCAACACTAGGCAGACTGCCACCCCAAATATCCGTGGAAAGACTGTTACATCCCATCCTATCTTTACAGACGCGCGGTTCATGCTGTACATACTTGTAATCTACGTATTTTTAGCCCCCCGAAAAAAAAAGTAGATATATCTCACAACTAATTCAGTATTCTAACTGTTCATGTTCGTCTACGACTTCCGATCCTTGTGTGCCACGTTGAAAATATTAGTAAAAAAAAAACTGCGCTTAGGTTTTTGACCATTCTTCCCTATCTTAAAGAACCAGAAGCTATCATACCTTAAATCAAATCTGCCTGAGAGAAAGGTAGTGTTCATAAAAGTTGCCATAACATATATCTTCCTTTTTTTACTATTTGAATTTTTGAAATATTAAACTCAGTTAAGATGAATCTATAATAAAGACTGTCTATATTTCAGTAACACACAAATACAGTTTAATCTTTCGCACACGAGTTCCACAGAGCAGCCAATCAACTGATGCGATGACCGTTTTCGACCAGTCATAAGTCATTATACTCGGCGGAAATCTATCTGTGTGGAGCATTCGAAGTAATGCTCTCCACGTGGCCTCGTGATTGGTCAGGACGGTCAAGTACGCCATATGATTCGCTAAATTGCTTTCAGCCTTTTCATAACGTCAGTTTTTTTTTTTTATTTTTTATTTTCCAATCTAGAATTTCTCCTTAAACTATCTACCTTTGTTATGAGCTTATTTTGAAGCAAGATAATGTGTTAAAATATACATGATATACGATCCAATAGGATAAACTAATATTAATGATAAGGATACGATCATTGCGGGCAGGCAACTTTGTATGAGCAACACACACACACACACACACACTGTCCAGACATTCCGACCAACGAACGGTGGGCGGAGAATGCCGCCGTTGATCGCAAACATATCCCGTTTATGTTGTCTTCGGATCGTGTTATAACCTGGTAGTGATAAAGATTTTTTCGACTGGTTGACGACCTTCCTTATCTCAGCAGTTAACTGCTAGGCCAGAAGCCCACCTAACCAACCCGTGCCATGCAGAATGACATAACGCCGCTTCTTCACTGACATAATAAACACACGCTCCAGCTCAGCAGATCACGGACAAAAACAATATTCTACGATAATCGTTAAAGTTCAAGGCTACGTAAACTGTTGGAGCATGTATGGTCGCAGAACCATCTTGAACACCATACGAAGATACACAAGATTTACCAAGTGGTGGTTATGACTTTGTTGTTCACGCCCTTACCAAACCAGGCAGTTTAGAGGACTAGAGCTTAAATAACCAACCACTCAACAATCGTTTGGGTGGTGGTAATACCACTTCACTCCCTGGGCAAGATGAGTGAACCGCGTCTCCAAACTGGCATCCACAGAACACAAGTACAACTCACATACATGGAGGCGTATGGCCATCCTGGACAAGCCTTCCAGATAGACTGCCAGTCTATCTCCTCTCGGTTGTTCTCTGGTAATACACTCACCTGAAACGAGAAAATACGTTGATTATAAATACACCTTATTTTTGTAACGTATTGCAATCATTAATACTACTTACTGAACGATAGTCTGTTTCCAGACCTAAGCTTGTGCTGTAGAAAACAATTTTTCAGTGTTTTAAAATCCTGATCATTATTTACACTACATCTTATAAGTATATGAATAGAATCCTGTAAAAAAGATCGATGGAATACTTAGAAGTTCTAGAAGATACAACGCTGTGTTCATGATCTTGCCTTGTGTCAACACTTGTCATAATCAGTTTAGGCTCGATATAATAATGACGAAGTTGTAAGACGACGACAGAACACAACCTTCCTCAACTCAGCCTTGTCTTCCGGCGCTGACGCTGGGGTTGTTAACGGTCACTAAGATGATAACAACAAGCAGAGAAGCTTAGGATAACTAGAGCGAGTCCCAAGACGCTGCTCATTACAAATAATCCCCCGTGAGGTCGATCCAGCCACCACCATCATCATCAGCGGTGGTTGGGGTGCTGACGAGGCTCCTGGAGGAGGAGGAGGGAGCAATCAGCCAGCCCCCATGCACGGTGGGGTGACCCCCATACCACACCATCGTACATGTGTACACACACGAATAAGAATATACGCAGAACCGGCATACTTTTCTCCTGTGTGCACATTCACCCAAGCATGTATACATACATACACATAATACCTTCCACTTTAGTTCCTTGTTATATGGAGAAACACTCCAACTGCCCTCCCCTCGTGCCAGTTAGCGCCCACTGAGGCGCATCTCACCCCATCTCCCCATTATAATCACAACAACAAAACGCAGGTTGTTGCCCTTTCTTAACTACATTATACAACCCGTACCTCAGTCCTCGTTAAGCCACTCGAGATGAAAACCCCCATCTTAGATACACCAACAAGCAACATAATTACTGAAGTTCCCCAGAAGAAAAAAAATCACCTGGTTAAACTTTCGTCACTTTCCATATAGAATGCTAGAGATAACATGCCCAGAACCCATTCCCCATCCCAACCCATTACTAACACCCATTTAAGTAGTAAACATACCTTCCCCATTATCACGTAGTGATGTGAACCTCTTCCCAAGTTCTCTTATACACCTAAGAGGATAAACCATCGTCTCCATCACCCATCAGACAAGCGTAATGACGTCTTATCCTATTCTGACTCCCACGCACGGTCTGCCCTCATCCCGTATCACTGTGCCAGGCTCAAGGACCCGGGATTTACTGCGAGAGATAAGTCTCAAATGTCTCTCTCATTTCTTGAAAGCGATTGTAATCAATGAGAGAGAGAGAGAGAGAGAGAGAGAGAGAGAGAGAGAGAGAGAGAGAGAGAGAGAGAGAGAGAGAGAGAGAAGAAATCCGAGTCAGAGCAAAGATCATTCCTAGCTCACGTCGACTGCTTATTGGCTGAGCGAGGCAATGGGAAGAGTAAAGTCGGGTGCTCATTCGCTGGGCAGCTGCCGATAGTAAGTGTGCTGCTGGCTGCCTATTGGTCTTCAAGATACTACGAGAAAAAAGTGAAGTCCCTGCCTATTGGTTGAACGAGATCTAGGAAAGGCCAATGATACGTCATCTACTGAGGTCATAAGTCAACCCAGAGGTTGTACTTTCGTACTTAGTGGGTTGTTAAGTACCTGGTCAAACTACCTGTTAAGTAGCTCTTGTATGGACAAATTCTATTCCTATGAAAATACGCAATAAACTAAGGAATCCAACCCAGTGTAAGTGTAGCGCAGATAATTATTAGAAAATATGTAATGATGTTCACAGAACATCAGTGATATTAAAGAGGTAACGAACCACGAACACAAATATAAATAAAGATAGACATATGTCTATAATTGTTACTGTCTTACTATTCTTTTGCGATATTACTTTTCTTATTTGTGAAATCACAGTAGTGATAGCTCACACACAGTGCTGTAGTGCATGATCTGTGACCTCGTCTACGGTTCTCGAGGTAAAAAATAATTGATTGATGAAGGGATCTTCGCTGAGTGTGTTGGGCCATGTCTCTGTGCCAACAATAATGTAAACAAACAGAGCGCCACACGTCCTAGCGGCAATCACAGGAACTTTATGGTGTCCATAAAGGACCTGGGGACCCTCCTAAGGGGGAGCTGCAGTCTGCTGGCGAACGACATGCCGGTAAGTTATCTGCCTGACGTTCAAACTAGTTGGCAGAGTGTGTGTGTGTGTGTGTGTGTGTGTGTGCGCGCGCATTGGTGGCTGACAATAATTGACATAAGGCAGCTGATACAGGAGAACGGGAAGCTGATACAATAAAGAGGGCAGATGATACTGAGGTTACATAGCTGACTCGTTAAGACGACGAAAGGTCGGAAATGTTTAATCATCTAAACAAAATGAATAAACTAGAAGCCTCAAGACGAACGATGTGCTGTGGAACGAGAGAGAGAGAGAGAGAGAGAGAGAGAGAGAGAGAGAGAGAGAGAGAGAGAGAGAGAGAGAGAGAGAGAGAGAGAGGTTGCAGCTGGGCTGTGGAGGATGGACCAATAACCACTTGCTCAGCTGGGCTGCCACTCTGGTGCCTCCGCCAGGCCCTTCAACACACTCCAACACAATTTCGCAAAAATGATAACCTCGTAATTTTGCCTCAAAAATATTGCTAGGCATCGGCAGGGCTGCGCAGGACTTCGAACCCAACTCCTGCAGGATACATCAGGTCTTCCAATCATGGTCGTCGAACACAGTGTATACAACGAAACCATTCTCACATGCAAATGAAAGTCATCACTTCGATTTCCACGTCTACATGAGGGGCAGGCGGCCGGGGGTTACCTAACGAAGGCAGAGCCAACGGCGGTAGCTGTGGCTTTTTTACTAAGTCTACGCAGACGAGGATCGCCTCGGGGAATCGGGCGACGCACTTCGTCTTGAGAGCCTTAACCCACAAAGTATTCAGGATCTGATTAGAATTCATTGGATTTTCCGCTGCTTCATGCATGTAAACTCACGAGACTTGAGGATGGAAATTTTTCCCCCATGTCCTCCAGGTCTGGCGTCACTGAACTCGTAACGAACGAACACGTGTGTATTGCGGTCCGCTTATGTAAGACAGGATCCCGGAAGCTTTTTAATCCCAGGCCAGTAACAGTATTGCGTATAGATCGGCTTTCTAAACACCTGCCTCGACTGAAAAATTAACAAAAAAAAAGGTATCCCGCTTGATGGTTATAAGATAATAAAGACAATGAAGCTAATCTATACTGATGACGTGTAGCGAGGCGGTGGTGGGCCAGTCTCGCCCAACTTGCTCCTCACACCTGACCACACGTCACGGCAACATACTAATTTGAATTCCGCCCCCCCCCCCCAACATAGAGTAACAGTTAGGGGTGGAAGTCATATGAAAAAGAAGGAAGATATCGATGGAACGGTCAGGAAAAGTGGTGGAAAAGACGACAATAAGAAAATTCAGTCAAGTTTCAAGACAAAAAAAAAAAAAAGAGGAAACTCAAAAACCAAGTGACTGGTTGCCAGACATTTCAACTTTCTAAAAAAATCTTTATGAAACAGAATAATATCATCCATTAAATACACTACACCACCTACAGGCAGAACGACTAAATGAGTAAATAAATAATTATATAAGGAAATGAATGGATAAACAAATAAGCATGCAAATATATTAGTAACTATAGATTAAAATCAATAAAAAATAGATTGTAACCCTTTCTGTTTGAGACATAACAGTCTGCGTTGCCTGAGCATCAGATTTAATTACTTATTAACGAGAGAAGTAACGTTGTAGCTCATTAAGCATTAATCATGGGTCATATAATCCCACCATGACCAGGTCAAAGTAGATATTCGCTAAAAGCTCACAAGAAAGTTCTATGAACGATATCATTTCTTTCAAACTGAGGCTATGACTGAGTTCAGTCAACATGTAAACATCCGTCAAAAACTACAAGTATCTCACAAGCGAATTACTGAGAAGACTTGACTGTCACAGCGACAGATATAAATCAATCAAACGTACCTGGGCCACCGTTAAGTGAAGTACATTTGCTCTATGGCAGTTTGATAAAAAGTACAAAAATACAAGTTACTAATGATACCTGATCTCTATTCGAACTTGTAAACAACTTGTCTAATATACTGTGCATATGTAGATACTAATAATATGAGGGTTTCTAAACATAAATAGAACTAAGTTAAAAACAGTCTTCCCCTCAGAGTTCCCTTTCTCTCTGAAGCTTCCAGTCCCATTCTCTATGAATATAGATCTCGTTTTCTATAACTGCTGCGCAAAAAGCCACTGGCGGTTGATAGAAGCGGACATTAATGTGAAGCACTGTAAATTTTCCTTTGTGTTCACCGCAGCGATAATGTAAAAGCTACGACTCAAACGGAATGAAGAAATACAATGTACTTAGACCAAGAGAGTTGGCAATACACCATTTGTACTCAGTACGTACCAGACCACTCTTTTCCTCCGTCTCCCACGCATTTGACCATGTCTCTCTTCCTTCCTTCCTTCCTTCCTTCGGTTACTGCCTGCAGTCATGCTACCTTCCAGCTGAGTCACACCAGCATACACGATGTATAAACATACAAAGCAACTGCATGCAAGGCCATATCTGGTATGCATATCTGCGATCGTAATTATCCACAATATGCTCGGCAGGGACGAAGGCTTCTCCTGTAGCTGCTAGAAACACTTTACTAGAATGACCATGAACAGTCAAACCAACGAATGAAATTACAAAGTCCAACACGGAGCTTGTGCATATGATGAACCACTCAGGCCCTCGAGCACGACGGTACAATCCCTTGAGCACGACGGTGCGACCCTTGAGCACGATGGTACGACCCCTGAGCACGACGGTACAATCCCTTGAGCACGACGGCACGACCCTTGAGCACGACGGTACAATCCCTTGAGCACGACGGTACAATCCCTTGAGCACGACGGTACGACCCTTGAGAACGACGGTACGACCCTTGAGAACGACGGTACGACCCTTGAAAACGACGGTACGACCCTTGAGCACGACGGTACGACCCTTGAGAACGACGGTACGACCCTTGAAAACGACGCTACGACCCTTGAGCACGACGGTACAATCCCTTAAGCTAACGAACCACTGGAATTAAGGTTCTCTCGAGGTACCTCACTTGACCCACTCCGCCCCTCAGGACCTCCTCAAACTCCTTCACACACACACACACACACACACACACACACACACGTGATAATCAATAACGTGTAAGTGAGTAACGAGAAAACTTGTTTATCGAGTTAATATAACATGAACCAGCGTCGCCACCCACCTTGTTACACCGAGCACTGTGCAGTTACGATCTGCCGGCCTGCTACACCCAGCACCGCGCACGTTATAGCCAGGAAGACAAGCCTCCTGTCTATCTATCTATCTATTTCTACCGCTCGAGACCTTCTATACGGTATAGCAACGTAGGTATGAGAGGATCAGCTTCACATATTCGGTGTCTAAACCCAACGTGTCTTCTATACAGTATAGCAAGGGAGCGATTATGGAATAATCTCTAAACACTATATCCGTTTCTTTGTCTATACATGTATACCTGCTGTACCTTCTATATCGGACAGCAAGACAGCAAATGCAGATCCACTTCTACACGCTGTATATCTACCTCTATCCATCTATACCCTAAGTATTTTCTGTATTATAAACCACAATAGCTGTTAAACAATCACACATCTATGTATCCACAGTTTCTATACATTCGGTGCAACATATCAAGATAACCAGCATAGAACCACGTATATCTGTGTCGCACTATCTACTCACAATGTATCTGCTATTTAGCACAACTGGGTAATGGCATATAGAACCTCCTCCAGACAATATCTATAACCTACGTGTTCCTTCTATACTGTATAGCAAGACAGGAAGAAAAGGACCACATCCACCCACTGCATAGCTCCCTCCCTCTACCTAACGTACATTCAATACGGCAGAGGTGGGCCAGCTAACACAGAGTCACTCCACACACCATCGTTTCTAACCGGCTACCCACCCAGCCCTCCACGCACACAACAAAGCCCCGCTCAAACACGGGAATCATTCCACCTGTGCCGCCTGTTTTACAGAGAGCAATGCCTGGCCGCAGGAGGTAGGTAATCAGAGCGATGGCGCTCGCCCGCTCGCACGTCGTCTGGCCTGCAGGGTAGTTTTATTCCGCGCGTCGCTTTGGTCGCGACTCACGGCACGAGAAATGAAACACGGTTAGTAAATATCATTTGTGATGCAGGTTGATAATAATCAGGAGGCCGTGCACCACCCCGGATAATGGACGACAGAGTTGTCCATTTGGTTGTTATAACTCGCGCTAAAGCTACAACCAGGGTAGTTGTAAGATTTAATATGAATTAGCCGAGAAAACTGGCAAAAGTGAATCTCTAAACAGCAGAGCATAATACATACATAACCCAAACAAAATTACAATTTGCTTTTAACACATCATTTATCACTGCCATACACATGACAGATATAACCACAAGGACCTTATGTAACATATATATATATATATATATATATATATATATATATATATATATATATATATATATATATATATATATATATATCACTCATAACAAAGAATATGTACAACAACAACAACAAAAAGACGAGAAACTCAATACAGAACACCCATACATAACACACAAGACATAATCAATACAACACAGAAAATTCGAGATGCATATGTCTCACGTCATAACACACATCATCCATGCTTAGTACATAATACCAACACAGCACATATAACACAAACACAACATACGCAACACAGTATTTCCACAACCTCATCCTGCAGTTAGTGCCTCTACCGCTGTGGTGAATATCAGAAGTAAATAACACACACACACACACTCTATCATGATCACCTTGCATGGTTTCATGCACTCTCAGGGCGCTGAAAGCTGCCAATTGATCAATAATGCTCGCTTTGCATGAGCCTTATAAAGCCGACAGGCCGTTCCTGGACCTGCTGCTGCTTCTGCAATCCTGGAATAGTGACATCAGGAAGGAACAGAAGGAAGCTTACCAAGGCGATGGTTCCAGGACTGAGAAACAAGGCGAGACAGACCCCCGATCAGGCAACATTAAACTTAATCAACCCGGCAACAGTTACGTTAGGAGATGATGATCTAATACAGGTACTTTGTATCATCAGTAAACTTTGATAATCTCGATCTAAGCAGCTATCAAAGGCTAGAGCTGTATGGTTTCACATTTGATTATGGACACAATCTCTTGTGCAGACATCCGTCTTGAACATGATTGATAACCCATGACTCTATCAACCAATACCAGCGGCTGAAAGCAGCGCCAAACACAGGCTTACAAACAGACATGGCAAATGATTTACTTCAAGTCCACGACTGACACATTATTTGCGCCTCCGTGGATCGTAAGGTTCCAGGGTATTGATTTCTTTCTTTTCCTTTAATTCTACAACGACCATTAGCCTCAAAAAGGACTTAGTGGTCTGCTGCTGCTTGTACCTGTCTACCTACGAGTACCTTCGAAGAAATTTTGCTGAAAGACAGGAGGCAACAGACAGATACACTGAACGTCAGCGCTCCCGTTGTTTCCCTGAAGGTAACGGGAAACTGAGGAGAGTGTGGCCTGTTAGAAGGAGAGGTGATGCCACCCGTGTCAACAGAACGAGAGAAACAAATAACAAGTGACGATAAAAACTCAGATAAAGAATGATAGCAGGTGTGAACATCATCAGGGAAGGCGTGTGATAAGAGAGGTGAAGTTCTTTACGCATGTCATCAGCGAAACTGTGCAGAATGTAAATAGTCAGGAAATAATAATTACGAAAGTAAGATGAGAGGAGAGGGTCGAGGGTGAGAACAGAGCAGAGAGTGACAGCACCAAGAGGGAATCAACACGTACTAAAGGAAAAGTTTTACGTACGTACAGAGCAGTGTCAATAATAGGACGAAAGAAAGATGTAAAGGCACTAATTTAATATGAAAATGAAAAAAAAGCTTAAGAAGGACCTACAAGTATGAAAATGAGAGAGAGAGAGAGAGAGAGAGAGAGAGAGAGAGAGAGAGAGAGAGAGAGAGAGAGAGAGAGAGAGAGAGAGAGAGAGAGAGAGAGAGAGAGAGAGAGAGAGAGAGTACAAAGAGAGTTCGTTAATCATTTGACCGATGATAATCTCCAGCCTTATAGTGTACCGTCTGCCAGGACGGTTCGAGGCATCCAATACCGTTTGATCATTCTGTTGGAAACACTACATCATTGGAATGTTTCCTACACTCCGCTCACTAAGTGGTCGCCAATCTATATGTGCCAGGGAGAAATACATAAAAATCATTTACGTACACTATTTGAAAATGATTATCCTCGGGTGGATTATAAGCCCCAAGTAATGGGGATGATTACAACAATTTTCCTTTGTTCTACAACAGAGAATCTATAATGACCACATTCACACAAGCCCGCCAAATTCGCGGAGAATTAACACCTGCCTCTTTAGGGCCAGGTTTTATATTGTGCCGACGTTGGAGCCTAATTAGAGAGCAACAGAGTACAAAAAAAATTTAACATATCTCTCTCGTTACGTGCAAGAACAGAGTTTTAATTCTACCTCTGTAAGTAGCTTTTCATGAGCTACAAAAGCCTTTTGATAACTTGAAGTTAGTGACGTGATTAAGCTAGGAGGCCCGAGTACCGTAAGTCTTATGAACTTACTTCCACAGCAGCGATATTCAACCGCTCGAGCATAATAGTCCGAGCCACGATCACGTAAATAAGACCCAGGAGCACAACAGTACGACCCATAAGTACGATAGTACGACTCCTGAGCACGACAATACGACCCAACGAGCATGATAGTACGACCCACGAGGACGACAGTACGACTCTTGAACACTGTGTTAAGATCCTCGGACATGAAGGCGTGAGCCCCTGTAACCACGGGCTCGCAATACCTCTAGCACAGCCGGTCGAACTTCCAGAAATTCCCTGGAAGACCGGAGCCCACACCCTCCCTTCCAGGGAAGACGCAGGCGTTCCTGGAACCCTACAGGTCATATAGAATCCATTCTTCGAAACACTGGATCAACCTCCCGACTCCATCAATTTTGATCTACTGCCACTTGAGTTCATTCCAGTAACACGAAAATTCTAAAGTTCTATCTCAAAAATTTTGAAGCCGTCAAGTGAAATGCTTCTCAGAGTTCCAGACAAACTACAGAGGTCCGGTGCTTTCAGAAAGTCGACTGTGTGAAAGGAAATCCAGAGAAGTTACATGATCGGTCTGATTACCTTCTCTGTCATGCCTGCCTTTTACCTGTCATCAAGAATACCATCACAGTCATGGGAAACACCACTATAATCGTAGGTTAACACCACCACCATCTTACCTTCACTATATTCATAGGTTGACATTATTACGATCACAGGAATCCACGACTATTATGAATTAACACCGTTACAATTATCGACAAACACTATCACAATCATAGGATAATAACATCACAATCACAGTAACACCAACCCTTCCAGTCATAGGTTATTACAACCGTTAGAGAGGCAATGTAACACTACCAAGAAAAGTAGCCCCGAACCTCACTACACTACCCATGGCAACACATCTGCCTCCGCACACTCGTCAAGGCTATACATCAACCTTATTACACTAACAACCTTACAACCTTATTACATCAATGTGCCATTAACCTCACCAAGGCTACACATCAACCTTATTACACTTACAACCTTATTACATCAGTGTGCCATTAACCTCACCAAGGCTATAGATCAACCTCATTCCGCGCCCCCAAGGCTAACATCAGTTCCACACTCCCTCTTGTTGACTCAAGAGCAAGTTACGACCTTGGTCCGGACCCCGGTGTTTGCCGACACCCTCCCACGTTCCAGACGAGTAGGCCTTCCACTACCCTCAGCCCGGAAACACACACACACACACACACACGTACGTATTTCCTTTTCACAGTGAATTTACTCTGCACATCACAGTGACAATAACGACGGGTCGCTCGTCTCATAAAGGACATTCTCGTGGACTGTTATTCCGTCATAAAGGAGTTTAAACTATAGAGGCGCCATTCCAGGTCTTGGGCTACTGTTTACGTTTTCTCCCAGCGCTAAAAATTACGTTTTCTTCCACGGCCGAGAATCGAGACCCCCTTAGATAAATAAAAGCTTCTCCCATCTGGCCATCTACCCCTAGGGGAGGCTGGTGTCCTAACCATATCTAGCCGCTTAACCCGCGCTTAGAGTTAAATGATCTTGACAACCTTCTCCAGTTAATTAGCTTAATTATCATCCGGTACATTAAGCCCGGCAACCCCGACCGCCGACTGGGAGACCATCGCAAGCCTTGAGACGCCGTAGCGAGCTCATTAACGCTCGCTGCTGGCGCGGCCCGCGCGACCTCCCTACCGCTGCGGGGGGACTAGCGGGCGGCATGCCTCCCGTCGGTACACTGACTACCACTCCCAGCTACAGGGAGGAGGGGAGGCCTCGTCCTGCTCAGCGGCGCCGCCATATGACTCTGACATCCGCGGCCGACGCACGAGTCCGGCCCGGCAACCTGGTGGTGGCGGGGGGAAAAAAAAATCCACCATAACGTCTGAATGATAGCGAGCTGATGTTGCCTCCGCCTGTGGCCACAGTCTATCGGCTTTAACCCTCCCAACGTAGATTCTCTCTCTCTCTCTCTCTCTCTCTCTCTCTCTCTCTCTCTCTCTCTCTCTCTCTCTCTCTCTCTCTCTCTCTCTCTCTCCCAGCACGCATGTATGTAGGTTTGCTGTTGCTGCTGCAACCACCCCGCTAAGCTCCTGTGCGTACACGAGCAACCTAATTAGCACGGCAGGTTTCTCAAGCTTAAAGCCTCCGGTGAACTGTTGCCATACAGAGAGAAGCAGGCAACGTTGCCACACACACACACACACACACACACACACACACACACACACACACACACACAAATAAACGTATAAAATATCGGTGGCAATGGGGAGGTCCGTCCCGGAGAAGCGCAGCGCCACCAACGGGGGAGACAAAACTGAACTTCAGTCACTAAACGGATCAAGTTCGACGAGATTCACAGCGACAGCTGACACATGCTGCCGGAGGGAGGGCCTTAAAGTAACCGATTATGATAATCTCTTAGACATTTATATACACACCAGTGAGGAGGGGGCCAAGTGAGGATATTCCCTCAATGGCTCAAGTCCTCTGTTCTTAACGCTACCTCGCTAACGCGGGAAATGGCGAATAGTATGAATATGAAGCTGACCATTTTACCTTAAAATGATTTTCTTTCTTACAAAACATGTAAACCTCTGTAGACTGATGAGGCCATCTTGTGCCATAACTATTTCTATTGTTACAACTGTGCGAACGATGCACCGAGACGCAGGCAAACCCAAGAGCAGGGTCTAATTGAATTTTTTTGAGAGATTTAGGAATTGTTGCGCTGGTTTTAAATCGGGGTTAAGAGGTGGATTAATTGGAAACCATCATATATTCAAGCTGGGGTAACGAGGTGGATTAACTGGGGGTTACATGGTGGATTAATGATGGTTATGGATTAATCAATTGGGGTCATGAGGTGGGTTAACTGGGACTGTGGGTCACATGAGGTTATGGGGTTGTCTAATAATTGTAGTGAACCTATGTGTTGGCTTAATAATTATCCTACACTTTATTATGGATAATGCAGCTTTTAATATTCAAAGTGAGATAGCTTAAACGAGGCTGTGAGGCATCTTAATGGGGTTTATGAGGTGGTTTAATGAGTCTGGCGGCAGTTGAGGGCGACCGGAATGAGGCAGTTGCCAGTTCGGTTGGTTTGATGGGCGAAATGGAGCGTAAAAGAAAACTGGGTTTGCGGAGGACATGCTTATTACTATCAAACAAATGTCCACACCTATAAAAGCGTCGCTGATTATCAAAATTATTCTTCTATACACATGTGTTCACACCATATTTCTCTAACATTTCTCGATAGTTCATAAGAAAATCATATTCCGATAATTTCTTGGTACATGGCAACGCATGCCCATTTTCTGCAATACCGCCAGGTAATTACAAATACACATCATACACTTACAATGTCACCGGGTACTCGTGAATTCAAGTGCTCGTACAAGCGCGTGCTACACACACGTTCATTAATTCCATGAAAGGGAAAGAAATGTTGACATTAACACAAACATCGCGCGAGGAAAATGGCGCATTCAAATTACTTCTCTAAGCCGAGATTAAATGGATGAGGAAGGACGGGGTACAGGCTAAGTGAAAACGTGAATAGAATTTCTGCCCTTGAGAGAAGGAGAGAATCGCTGTGTGGGAGGAGGATATTGCTCCGTGAAGGAAGAGAAGGAGATGATTCGCAACAGAACACAGCAGGAAGGTGGGCGGAAAAAGAAAGCTTCTCCGTGATTAATATGGTCAGAGAAGGTAATACACACCCGCTTTATCAAGAAGGTAATACACACCCGCTTTATCAAGAAGGTAATACACACCCGCTTTATCAGAAGGTAATACACACCGCTTTATCAAGAAGGCAATACACACCCGCTTTATCAAAGACTCATTATTTGTCGGGAGATGATTAATTACATGCACGACCATGCAGGGTATGTCAGGGGAGGCGTGTATACGATAGAGAGAGGGAGAGAGAATATAGAGGAATTATACAAAGAAATTCACACAGCCATATGCCACTTGCTCCCTTCGAGGCTATGTGTGTGATAGAGGATACTTAATAGTAGTAGTAATAGTAGTAGTTGTAGTAGTAGTAGTAGTAGTAGTAGTAGTAGTAGTAGTAGTAGTAGTAGTAGTAGTAGTCGTAGTAGTAGTAGTAGTAGTAATAGTGTAGTAGTAGTAGTAGTACATCCTGCAGTATGTGGAAGGCTCTTGGAGGAACCAAATCTTCCACTCCACCTCCATAAATATACAGCCCATCCCCACACTCCCTCCACGGCCCCACACTCCCTCCACTGTCTCACTAACCCATTCCTCCCAACTCATTCTCCTACACACCTCATTACCTCGCAACACCCATAATTACTCATCCTGAACACCTCATTTCCTTCAATCCAACATTCCCCATTTCCTCCACCTTTACACCCATTCCACTCGCTCAATATCCATCTCCTCTACCTCCACACCCCCATAACCTAACGCTCCCCCATTCTTGATAACCCAGGACTATTTCTCAACCCGCATTTACCAACATCTTTTCCTCCGTCCTTCCCTCATTAAACCATTTCTTCCAAACCAATTCTTCTGTCCATCATCTCACTTCGACTCATTCCCCACTACCAAATTCTCTCTCTCTCTCTCTCTCTCTCTCTCTCTCTCTCTCTCTCTCTCTCTCTCTCTCTCTCTCTCTCTCTCTCTCTCTCTCTCTCTCTTCTTTCCCCAGTAAAAAAAGTCATTATTCCCCTATCATAGGGAGGTTAATGAAGTCAATTAAGTATGTTAAAAATGTGGACAAGTTACACTCAAAAGAGAAGCATAGCGAACAAAGGGTTATCACAGCAGTCAGGGGAGGCACAAGCTGTGTAATTACGCATTTGTACTGAGGGGAGGCAGAGCTACACTCGCAGTACCCATGTGAGGGGAGGCAGAGCTACACTCGCAGTACCCATGTGAGGGGAGGCAGAGCTACACTCGTGGTCCCCATGTGAGGGGAGGCAGAGCTACACTCGCAGTACCCATGTGAGGGGAGGCAGAGCTACACTCGTGTTCCCCATGTGAGGGGAGGCAGAGCTACACTCGCAGTACCCATGTGGGAGGCAGAGCTACACTCGTGGTCCCCATGTGAGGGGAGGCAGAGCTACACTCGTGGTCCCCATGTGAGGGGAGGCAGAGCTACACTCGTGGTCCCCATGTGAGGGGAGGCAGAGCTACACTCGTGGGGCCCCATCTCTTGAACATCCTCTATCCTCACACAACTTTTTGAACCCCTTTCTGAAGTCTGCAGATACTATATTCTTAATCACTTTATTCATCCATTACTTTTACACTATACAAGTCCTTTTAACGCCCTTCCTAACAAGTATCTTTTTTAATTTCTACCATCATATCTTTCGAAGGAGTGTGTCACTGCTTACATCATCAAACTGATCTAAAAATCTTAAAAAGATTGTGATCAGGTCACCCCTCGATCTTCTCTCTTCAATGGTGGTCGAATTTTATGGCCTCTTGCCCCTCTCTGTAAACTCAGCTCCCTTAACTCTGATACCATCTTTGTTGACCTCCTTTGGAACCTTCTCTACTGGCTCTTTGTGATTCTCTAGGTGCGGTGCTCGAGCATATTCTAGTATTGACCGTATGTAGGGTATGAAGAGGTTATGACATACTATTTCCTTATCCATATACTTCAAAGCTATTCTGATATTTGCCTGAAGATAATTAGTCTCCTCAACTATCCTCCTAATGTAGGTCACAGGTCAGGGATAATTACATAGCCCTTCCACACAGATGCCCGAAACATATTTACCGCTCGATCATGACCATATTATGGCCTTTCACTGCTTTCCATCCTCATTACAAAGAAGGCGTGTGTGTTTGTTTGTGTATGTGGCGATAAATATCCATATAAGCGGGTAAAGGGAAATATCCACGAGTGGATGAATGTGGAGGTGGTAAGAAACATCCAACTACCCCACACGTAAAATCAGTATGGGTTCAGTTCCTTTAATCCTTCAGTATAGACACACAGGCACTCGTACATCAGGTATTTCCCGGGTAAAAATATCCCCCACCAGCAACAGCATAAATAAATCCCAGCTCCCCGCACGGTCTATAAAGGTAGCAGGCTCATCATTTTGACCGACCAGAGCAGCCAGCTACCTCACTCCGGTCCCCCGGAAGCCTCTAGTGGGATGATACACTGTGAAGATACGATAATCCGTGATAGAGGTACGACACTATACAGAGATAACATACGATAATCCGAGAGAGAGGTACGATACTATACAGAGCCAGCATACGATAATCCGAGAGAGAAGTACGATAATAAAGAGAGCCAAAACACGATAGCCAAAGACAGAATCACTTCAACACAATATACAAAATACAGGAGTATTGCGGGCATCTACGAGCCGCCACGTAATAGCACGTACACGTGTTCAATGGAGCACGTGGCACACCAGCACGTGTAAATGGAACAGCAGCATAAAAAAAAAGAAAAATTTGGTGGCAGAACTCGTTAATAAAACCAATTAAATTCTCACGTAAAAAATGATCCAATCAGCGCAGCCCTCCTGAAGCCTTATCCCAGAACAATATGGCTGACCGTGTTCAATACGTTCACCATCCTTGAACGGCTGCCTGAACACGACGCTGACAGAGCGTGCCACCTACTGTATTACAACTAACAACGTCATCAACAACCACAACTTATTACACAACCTCTCATCTTTTTTTAAGTCTCACGTTTAATGTTACAACTCGCCACAAAAATTTCACAACATGTCTATCGTCGCATCCACAATCACAACCTGTCCATTGCCGCACTCACGTTCACAACCTGTCTACCGCCGTGGCCACAAAAAAAAAATCCCTGTCAGTCACTCCCGTATTACGGAGAGCCGTCACCTGCAGGCCTACCGTCCCAGACTCCACCACACCTGTCAATCTGGAAGTCGAGGGAGGGCCGTCACCTGCAGGCCTACCAGCCCCAGCAGTATCGATTCCCCTGGCTAGTGAAGGAGACTTCACTTTCCACCGAGGAGAGACAGGGACAAAGACACACTGGGAGAGACAGCCTTCCCCTCCTCCCTCTCTCACTCCTACATAAAGACGGGAATATTGCATAACTTCTTCAAGCTAGCCAGCAGGAGGTCCGAGAGAGAGAGAGAGAGAGAGAGAGAGAGAGAGAGAGAGAGAGAGAGAGAGAGAGAGAGAGAGAGAGAGAGAGAGAGAGAGAGGATGAGCACGTGCGCCTCTACTCATCATGACCAACTTAGGCGTATGAGGGAGGACGTTTTACGCCATTGCAAGTCCCCCATCTCCAAAACCACCCATTGTTCTCATCATACAAGTGTTCTACGTTATCCACGCGGTTCACCTCTTCTTCCACCGCCTTCTTCCATCTGTCCATTGACCTTTTGTACACGAGGGCTTTCCTGTGTCTCCATTACTCCTGTGTTTTCCCAAAGATGAGCAGTTTCTCCCTATGTGGTCGTTTGTCCACGTCGCTGCCTCTCCCTGCGCTGTAATTTCTCCCTGTGTCGTGGAGTAAGTGTTCTAAATTGTTATGAGGAAGCTACATGAAGACGGTGATGGTGTCTCCTTGAGTTTACCCTCGTCCTCTTCTCTTCTGCATCACGTACACCTCCGGCTGCTTCCCTCTACTCATCGCTTAAGTTCCCTTAAACATATCATGTGTTGTACGTCGGTGACGTCTGCCTCGTGTGTGTGTGGGTGTGTGTGTGTATGTGTGTGTGTGTGTGTGTGATCCCTTTCACAGTACAATGACCTCTCTCTCTCTCTCTCTCTCTCTCTCTCTCTCTCTCTCTCTCTCTCTCTCTCTCTCTCTCAAACCCACACTGTGTGTGAACACAAAAAAGGGACTTTTCAATAAACATACAGGCGTCATCAACGCTTCCCATCAACAATCAACACCATAAAAATTCTTGTGCATTCAACATGTACCAGGGACCCCATCAACACGTACCAGGGAGCCCATCAACACGTACCAGGGACCCCATCAACACGTACCAGGGACCCCATCAACAAGTACAGGGACCCCATCAACATGTACCGGAGACCCCATCACAACACTTACCAGGGACCCCATCGTCCTTAACTATACGAATTAATGATCTCACGAGATAACAAAGCCAGTGACAGTTATAAAGCATCTCGCAAGTGTACATGACAAGTGAGTCCCAGGAACAACTAAGACAAATGTTGACATACGCATCCTCCTCCGACAAAGACAAAATGTGCAAATTTTCAGGAGTCCACCCTCCACACTGCCCCCGTTTTCTTATAGTTGTACTTCTCTTTAAAGTTGAATTATCTTTCTCCTCTGCAATTTTCCTTTACATCCACCTATCTTACTTTCCACTCCTTCCCTATTCCCTCCTATCATCTCGCATTCACCCTGGGCGTTCAAGCGAGTGTGTAATCACCCCTTTGTACGGTGAGGGGAGGGAGTTGTACACACGTGGGGCCTCATCTTCTGAACTGTCTCTATCACACATCATCTTAACCTTCTATACGCTGTCCACGCACACCACCTCATAACTCAGTGTATTCTATTCATCCGCTGCTCTCATACCGTAAAAACTGTTTTATATCGTTTCTAACAAGTCCCTTGCTTGATGTTACGTCCTCTGGCTGTGCTGTCCATGTGAGTTTGTGTGTGTGTGTGTGTGTGTGTGTGTGTGTGTGTGTGTGTGTGTGTGTAGTGAGGGTCCCCGGTATCCTTGTAAGGCGTGAGTCACAGATGGTCTCCATGGTGACGCGGTCACCACCCCTATCCTCTTCCAGCTGCCGCTTGGCGCTCTGCCGTCTTCTCCCTCCTTCCACCGACCGGGTCATGATCTTAGAACCTCCCCCCTCACCTTCCTCACTTTCCACCATCCACATCACTTTCACAGAACACCTTCCACTTACCGATCTTACACAAGAGAGCCTCATCGGGAAGGCTACCTTACGTCCTCCCCGGAGGCGGAGTACCCCACGCTCCAGCGGGGTGCATGGGAGGTTCCACTGCTCTGGGGGGGACAAGAGCAAACTGCAGTGACACCCGTGAATCCTGAATGGCACTGGGAACAACAGTGAGGACTGTGTAACACAGAATAGCCACTGGCGACTCCCTCCATCCGGCCCTGTGAGGCCACTAGTGGCTCCTTCCACCCGACCATGTGAGGCCACTAGTGGCTCCTTCCACCCGGCCATGTGAAGCCATAGTGGCTCCTTCCACCCGGCTATGTGAGGCCACTCGTGGCTCCTTCCACCCGGCCGTGTGAGGCCACTCGTGGCTCCTCCCACCCGACCATGTGAGGCCACTCGTGGCTCCTTCCACCCGGCCATGTGAGGCCACTCGTGGCTCCTTCCACCCGGCCGTGTGAGAGGTGTCAGGGGAACTGCGGGAGGGGGTTAGAGGTTTATCCTCTGGGTATTTCTGGCGACATCAAGGTCCAGTGGCATTTTCGAATTATATTTTTCATTTCAACCAAAAATGTATACATTTTTTCAATACGAATATAACCATTTCTAACACTGTACCCTGCTCAGGACCCACCTGATCAACGCTCTGCACAGTACCAGGTGAGCCAGGCTCCGCTCCGTTCGCATCAAGACAAGTAAGGGCAGACAGTGGCGTCCTTCCCCTGGAGATCCTTATTATGTGTAAAATGTTATTGTCCTCAGGAGGACATAGTAAACGTCTGACTACAAAATTATACAACAAAATACATACGTAGGAATCTCTCTCTCCAAGCCAAGGAGGCGCTACAGTGAGTAGCTGGGGCAGGATGGATTTCTCTTGAGAATGAAA
Organism: Panulirus ornatus; assembly: GCF_036320965.1. Classification (NCBI taxonomy): domain Eukaryota; kingdom Metazoa; phylum Arthropoda; class Malacostraca; order Decapoda; family Palinuridae; genus Panulirus; species Panulirus ornatus. The sequence goes on along the minus strand of NC_092236.1, from coordinate 3,877,795 downwards.
TTTCTATACAAGACTGCATTGTCTTCCGTCAACAAGGGACGATACAGCCTCTCTAAAGGTGACTCTTTACGTACGGTGTAATACACGAAAGCGTTCAGGATTTCCGTGTTTCCTTTTCCTAGTGGTGTTCTATATATATGAATGTCTGTTGTGGTTTTCATTATCGACCTCTCTCTCTCTCTCTCTCTCTCTCTCTCTCTCTCTCTATATATATATATATATATATATATATATATATATATATATATATATATATATATATATATATATATATATATTTAATTTATCTATTTCAGGAAGCCTGGGATAAAAAATGAACATCAGCCGGCTGACATCGACCAATTGTCTGTGGACAAAAAATGAGAAAAAAATGAAATTCAAGAAATTATGTTACACAACAAATTTACTAAAGGTAATGCTCAGCAGAACCAACCAACACTGCTTGCGCTCGATGCTAATGCGTCGGGGAAACCTTCAGTCAAGTGACGCCATGAATGAGGCTTCGTCGCCTTGAGTTACCAATATTGCTGGGCCCTTTATTTTAACTTAAATTTTGTGTCGCAGTCCTCTGTTTGAGAGTAGTTCAACTTGTCGCTATGGTAAATGAATTACACTTCAAACTTTCTCCCAGGAAAATATGCATTAATGTGCGAACATAAAGAATAATATTTACTAAATATCACCACAGCTCAGTCACTCGCGCGGTGACGCTGCCAAATGTCGCCGTGGATCACTGTTGCCAAAAGGTGATCTTACATATTTCATTTCAAACGAAAAGAAATACGCCTTAACTGAGCATATGTAATAATCACAAGAATAACTCATGTCCTTTATATGAAGAAGCACATGAACACTCTTTACCGCATAGTTTTGGCAGAAATGACTATACACTGGCTACGATGTCAATAATATGCTTTTTCTTTAACATGCTTTTATATCCTCTAAAATACAACCGATATGACATAATACTCTACTGCCTTTCTGCCTCCGTATTACCCGTTCATAGATAACAAATTATTTAATAAAAAAATCACCTGCCTAAATTATACACCTTTAAATACATACAATAACACATACGCACGCACAGTATTGATAATAATAATAATAATAATAATAATAATAATAATAATAATAATAATAATGATAATGATAATAATTATCATATTAATAATAATACTAAAACGTACACGCGTGCGCGTGTGTACCCACATCCCCACCTTCCTCAAACATTACATTATTTACACGTGAAAAGAACAAGTCTAGTCTAACGAACTCCTTTCACTGTGGAAGCTCAAGCCAGGTCCTTCTATGAGGCTATAATGGCTGCAGATTGGACGCACTCAGAGGACATCACCTCCCGTGATGAGAGTGTGTGATACGTGAGCCTCACACCCGGCTATGGTGCAGTGAGTGAACCTCCTATGGGGCAAGAATGTGTCATACCCCATGCTTCAGAGAGCGGCAGGTGCGCACTCCCAACTTATATAGACGCATACGCATGGGTACACACACCAAGGCATCTCACACCTCTACATGTAATAATAATAATAATAATAATAATAATAATAATAATAATAATAATAATAATAATAATAGCAATAATAATAATAATGAAAATAATAATAATAATAATAATAATAATAATAATAATAATAATAATAATAATTATTATTATTATTATTATTATTATTATTATCATTATTATTATAACATTACAAGAGAACTCCCACAACATATATATATGAATGTACCAATCATACAAATCTATATAGTTTAAAACACTGCAAGCATAGTAAAATTATACACGAATGATAATCCCATTATCAATAACTTTTATTAACATACATAAGACCAGTTAGAAGTTAACACTAAGCCAACGTCATCAGACATTCAGGGCCCTGTAACTTCTGACCCTCATAACTGAAGGCATGATCAACTCTTACCACGGAATCTGCATGATTCATGTTACAAAGTCTTGTTTACCGAGCCATCGAGGATTATAGAAACTTTATTGATCACGAGATTCTAAATTATATAGAAAAAAAATCTGAAGTCCCACATGACGTGATGAAGCAGCAGCCAACTTCGTACATTAAGGACAATGACCTGACGAAGGCCAGGCGAGCAACCTGCCTACCCTGGCCGGCAGGGGAGGTTCATCACCCCCTGAAGCTCCCTCCCTGCTATGGCGCAGCTGTATCATGGCGAACATCCCTCCCCGCGCACCCGCCCTAGGATGCTGCGTCAGGAGATTCATTCTCCAGCAAGACACTCGAGACTTCACCCTCTCGCGAGATATAATCGAAGCTTGCGTTCAGTTCCTCGACGAAAACATCGATTATGAGCACAATCCCGTAGCGGAATGAAGCAAAACATCACAGTAAAGACTTCCCAATATTTACATTTACTTATCTCCTGAGCACGACGGAACGATCCTTGAGGACAGAGGTTAAGACCCGTAGCCACGACGGTGCGACCATTCAACATTATGGTTCGACCTTTGAGTGAGACAGCGCGACCCCTCAGTACGAATTCAGACCTTAATCGCGACGGTACGACTCTTGAGCATGACGGTGCGACCCTTGCACACTAGGTGAAACACCCTCAAACGCAAAGGCACGCCCTTTGGTTATGATAGTCTGACCTTTAACCTGACCCATAAGTCAGGTCGAAGGTCAGGCCAACATACCCAAAGGTCGTACCGCCGTGTTCAATATCCCTGTTCCTTGAAGCACAACTTAGTAACACCAGTATGATGACGCGCTCTCCGCTAACTTGTCTAAAAACTTAACCGAGTAACTTTCATCACATTCTAATTCAAATACCTTAAATTATAAAAGAAACTCCTCTTCAAAAAACTAAATGAAATTACAAAATCTAATGAAGGTGTCTGTGAATATTCTTAAGGAGATTGTGAATATTCTAATGGAGGTGTCAGTGAATATTCTAATGGAGATGAATGGCAGTATTGTAATGAAAGTATGTGTGAGTCTTCTCATGGAGGTACTTCTGAATACTGTAAATTCCGACCAATACTTCTTCATCAATTCCAGTGATAATCAGTCAACACATTATAATGTAAAACATTTACGTCTTCTTCAAGATACTCTCAATAAATCAAAATCAAAAATGATAATAAAGGTATGACCACAGAAATAACAATATCTATGATCGCGAACAAACTGCCATTTTGAGTAGGACATGGAAGGACCTCAGGCAACAGAGTGGGACGTCTGTGATGTAAAAACAACAGAGCAAAGACTCGCTCTCTCTCTGTGTTGTCTGCGCATCAACGTCCAGTCGGCCCATCATGCCGTACGCTAAGAACAGCTGCAAAAATATCATCTTTCTCCTGCTCTCCATTAAGTGTGGTGGCCAGAGAGAGAGAGAGAGAGAGAGAGAGAGAGAGAGAGAGAGAGAGAGTCTTCCCACCCTTCGTGCCTATAGGAGAGCTGCTCAGCTTCCCTAGGATCCCACAGACAGATCCAGAGACACCGAGGGGCACCTGGAGGAGGGTGGCACCCTCCTCCCTCCCTCTGGCACCGACCACCTCACGACCAGACACACTGGCGCAAGTCTCGCCGGAGCATCGTCAACCCTCTCACGGGAATGAGACAAGGAAAAAAGTTTTTATTTCACATTCTGGCTGGCAATCGTACCCTCGTACACGAAGGTACGATCCTCAAGCCCCTGCGTGGGCGCGACCCGTGAGCACAAGGGCAAGACATTTGACACATTATGAAGGCCTGACTTTGGCCCTAAAGATGATGATGGTAATAATGACAAGAGGAAGAAGAGGAAAAAGAGTAAAGAAGAAGAACAAAAAAGAAAAGAAGTAGATGGAAGAAGAGAACAAGAAGAATTAGCGACGGTAAAATAGTGACGAAAGTATAAAACTTTCTCCTCCTTCATCAGCTGCACACACCTGACGACCGATCTAGGAGAACACCTTGAGCGGCAACCAATACAAGGCCTCGACTGGCAACAGCTTAGTGTGTGTGTGTGAGTGTGTGTGTGTGTGTGTGTGTGTGTGTGTGTAATGTTAGAGACAAAGCTCTCGTGCCAACTGCTGGTAACACACACAGATTCCCTGTTGCTCTCTTTTCCACCACCACCTCTCCTGACACTAGCTGGTGGGATACCATCTGTATTGATTGGCACCAGCTGTTCTGACATCAGATATGCTGAGACCAGCTCTTCCAGCATCACCTGACATACGCTTCCCTGACATCTGATGTCCTAGCCTCGAACATGATGACGCCAGCTGTCTTCGTACCAAATGACGAGCTTCCAAAATGAGAAAGGATTACCAGTTGGACCCAACCAGTCTAAGGCCGTCAACAGCGGCGCCAGCTCCTCAAGCCGATCATCCGCATCACCTGATCTTCCCCAGCCAGCAGGAGACACAACAACAACAACAACAACAACAACAGTCCCAGCTTCTGAGTCCTGAGGAACACTTCACCATCCCCACCAGGAAAAGAAGCAGCAACTGCAAGAAACCCAGAAGTCACAGCTCCTGAGTCCTGGGGGGTCACACCAGCAGCCACACCACCATGGCTGGCTCACCCACAACCTCGTCGACTCCACTATGGGCAAAGAAAATCGATAGGAGTCGCCAGGGGTCTTGGTGACATCGGAGAGAGAGAGAGAGAGGCTCCTGAGGGCATGGGTGGTGATCCTGGGAGGGCTGGTGCTGCCGGCACTACTGGCAGGGGGGGTAGCGCTGAGCCTGGCGGGGCTGGTGCTGCTAACAATGGCTCTGGACATGACACGAGGAGAGGTGGTCATCGGTGCTGGCCTGGTGCTACCGACGTCAGGATTGGCCCTGACGCCGGTGCCGACCCTGCTGACGCTAACGCTTAAGCATCTCTGACGCTGACCCGACCCCCTCCCGCCCACCTTTAAGGGGCCGTCTTGCAAGAGACAGAGGATGCGTCGAGGGTACTGTAAGGTCACAGGGTCTCATATCTCTGACGGGTCGTTTCATATGGAAGGAAAGCAAGACGTAGAACGAAGAAGCAAAATATAACGGGTCATACAAAATACACAGATACAGATAAAAAAAAAACACATGAATCAAACCTAATTATGAAAGGATAACAAATGAGTTGGACATAATAAAGCATAAAAAATGAATTATACATAAGAGAGAGAGAGAGAGAGAGAGAGAGAGAGAGAGAGAGAGAGAGAGAGAGAGAGAGAGAGAGAGAGAGAGAGAGAGGATGAATGATGGGTTAAACACACTACAGAAATCAGTGAAACCTTTTAAGTTGAAAACGAACAGAAGGAAAGATGTTCACACTGCAAGACGACGATGTGAGACCTCGCAGGTTCAGACGGAGAGTTTCCCCAGTAGTACTGAGGGAGGGAGGGAGGGATGTGTGTGGCTATAACCTGTGGAAGATAGACATCTGTCGGTAACGGGGTCATGCGTCAGCCATGTCCACGCTTCCGCTGCCTCCTACCAGGTCTGGGTCTTGCGCAGGAAGGTCAACAGCTGATGCGACATGGAGGTAATATATATATATATATATATATATATATATATATATATATATATATATATATATATATATATATATAGATAAAGCCGTCTCGTCAGCTAATTCCTTTCTTAAGTAAGGCTTCCTTGACACACAAACACACATATAAACAGACTGCAAAACAGCGTGAAAAGTTCAATAATTCTCAAGACACAGATATATATATATATATATATATATATATATATATATATATATATATATATATATATATATATATATACATATATATATATATATATATATATATATATATATATGAACCTGACGTTACGAGATAGAAAGATTAATTACTGATTGACTAGTTGAAGGGGAACATGGTTAGGATTTTGCAACGTGGTCTAAATTAGCTCACTAATTAGAGGCTTTTGTTATAAGTTATTTTTATAACAAACTTCATTACCTATACTGTTCCACAACCTTTACCGCTAATGAGTAATTCTATTCATGAAAAAAGAAAATGGGGGATACAGACATAACTCTATATCAGATCCATCCAATATAAAGCCTCGCATGTGTGTGTGTGTGTGTGTGTGTGTGTGTGTGTGATCAATGTTTACGGGGAGAGAGTCTGACACTCGTGTTGTCCCGACTGTTAGCCTTGTATGTATGTATAATGTCGTATTCTCATGTGTATACATATACAAAACCAAGCACACGCCAAACTTTGTATATATATATATATATATATATATATATATATATATATGAACACAGTTACGTCACAAGGGGCCCCCTCCCCTCCTCTCCATCCCTGTACTTGGGACACTGGCAGGTGACCCCTGACCCCCGTTACAACGTATTACAATTTCCTGTCTCCTTGCTGTTCCCATGACAACACCATGAGTCATCAATTAACACCTGCCCGCCCCTTCATCTCGCTTCCTTAGTTCTTCTGATCAAAAGCTGTGCAGCGCATGAGCTCCAGTACCATTAGTCTGTCCATTACGGCGTGCATCCATTATCCCTCTGCATCAGAGGCTTTTATATTGTGACCTAAATCTTACAACCAAGCCTCTGTTGTGGAGAGATTACCGTCGAAGGCAATGGATGCACTGGCCAGGGTTCGATCTCTGGTGATGGCTGACGACGCGCGTTGCAAGCCACTACTTGATCGTCTCTGCTTCGGCTGGCAGGTTATGTGGGTATGACCTATGGCTATGACAGGTCAAGCAGGCCGACGGCTATGACCTATGGCGATGACAGGTCAAGCGGGCCGACGGCTATGACCTATGGCTATGACAGGTCAAGCAGGCCGACGACTGGAGACTCTGGTCGTGTGTCCTCGGGATCAAAGAAGTATCTAAATAATACAACCTGCTTCCGGGTCGAAATGACGTCGTCTACCGCAGCTTGCTTTCGCCTACAGCTGGTGCGGTGGTAGCGGTGGTGATGGTGGTGGTGCATGAGGACGCCTTCTGCCTGCTGACCTCGGGAAAATGAATGTTGACGGTCAGGAAGGGGGCCAGCAGTTTGTAAAGGCCCGCTACCCACGCCTGACTGTCCTCATCCCAGCGGTATTTCTCGGGGTTGTGGAACCTTCGCAACGCCTTCCTGTCGCTGGCAAATGGGAGGGGGAGCGGAGAAGGGCCACCTATCCTGAATGCCCTTCCTGTCGGTCCACGGAGGTGTGGCATCCTCCTGTGAGGATCCCGCAAATCCCGACATAAGGAGGGCGGGCAAAACATCCTGGCTGATTAATCTTCTTGGCCTTTGCAAAGCGACACCAGGAGCAGCCTTCTGCGAGGTGCGACAATCCCTTAGCAATACTATTTCTTGCTGACTCTCGCTTCGGTTGGTGTGTCACCCAGGCGTCAAAGTTTCCTTAGGTTTTGCAGCAGCTGTTTCACAAGAGCCTCATCAAAGTCTCTTAATATCCTATCATGACCTTTAATACCATCGTCTCTACTGAGTCTACGCACGCGCACACATGTACATAGAGCCCCACAAGCGTATAGTTGCTCCTAGTACAGTACAAAAACGTATCTACGTATAAAATTTCCGACTTATTTTCAGAGAAGCAGAAGGTATTGATCAGGGCCACACTTAGGTAAAGAGGATCCCATTCCAAGAGAAGCCGGGGTCTTACTGAGAGGCCGACCTCCCTACGAGGCCACACCCTGAAAGACCGATCTCACTAAGAAACCACACCCTGAAAGACCGACCTCACTAACAAACCACACCCTGAAAGACCGGCCTCACTAACAAACCATACCCTGAAAGGCCGACCTCACTAACAAACCACACCCTGAAAGGCCGACCTCCCGAGCAGGCCACACCCTGATTCACCAGCCTAACAGGAGGTAAAACGTTTCCGGCATCACATACCATATGCACACGACAAATATTGACACACTTCCTTCGTTACTCCCACCGCTACGGGACCTTCCTGTTGTCAGGACACGGTTCCTTCCACAACCCAGCCACACACCAGGACTCCTTAGTGTTGTCAGGATGATCGACTTCCTTCCGTAGCTCAGCCAGGAACAAGCATACCTTGGCAAGATGTCTTTCAGCCTCAGTAATGACGAGACCCTTACGTGAATGGGGAAAAGATACGTGCACACATACGTAGCTGACGTGAGAGTTGAGTAATGCAAGGAAACACATTACATCGTACCTGAGGCCACGATGGGCTAACAGGTGCTTTGAGGCTTTCTACTCATCTGCAACAAGTATCGTCTTGCCTCGTCTCAATCCTTATCCGCGAGTTGCGAGTTGTTCATGACAGCAACTCGTAGGAGCAGAACCTACAAGCCAGTACAGAACTGAGCCATTGAATAATGTAACTATGCCACTCACTCTCTACTTTAACTTGGGAAACTACACTGCCTCTGACCACAGTCATTACGGAGCAGAGAGGCACTGCAGCTGTAGCTGTAAACTTAAAAGTGTAAAACTCAAAAAGGTGAAGAAGATAAAGAAAACCTGCCATTAATATATGTACATTTATGGCTGTAACATATCTCCGTGAATCTGTGCGAAGGATGTAGGACACTATTGCTGTCCTTTAGCATATAACCTATTCATAGATTACCAGGTTGTCTGTTATCTGTCTTCCGAGATGCACTTAGCACACACTGTACACATTGGAAACATATACAAGTGAAGAAGTTTGAGAGAAGTGCAGCTGTGGAGAGACAGGCCGACCTGACAACGCGAGGACGTATGGTGTTAAAATCCGAGAGGAAGCCTCTGGATCCTTCAGATCCTTGAGGCCAAGGATATCCACCCAGGTTTCCATGACAACATCCCGCCCCGCTGCGCTGAGGCTGTCAAGACGCTGGTATACAAGATGATGCCCACATTACTCACCCATTCATGCAGGAGTCATCACAATGAATAACAGCGAAGAAACACATCTTTCAGTCTTAATAATTCTGTTATTCATTCTTTAATTCATAGGACTGTTCGCTACAGATGTACCTCATAATCAACTTATTGGATCACAGGTCAGGCCACTGGAATAAACGTGGGTCATGGGAAAGCTGACCCCTCACCCCAGTGCCATGGTGGGGGAGCTGCCCCCACAGAACCATCCCGGCAGAGAGGAACACCTCTGACCTGGCCACACCTGACCACTGTGATCAAATCACCGACATCATCAGGGCTCTCCGAGATGTCATCTTCAGGTCCAATTCGATCTGGGAAGCTGTGGGGGAACTCCGTGGAGGGAGGGATGGAGGAGAGGTCAACAGTGATGAGGCAGCAAGACCAACCTCTCTCAGGGCACTAAAGACCACCTCATTCAACACCAGATCTTGGGAAAACTGAAGGGTGTTAATCCACCCCTTTCATTCTAAAGACAGAAAAAACCCGTCGCCGTATTTTCTACGTTTGCCAACATTAACATGAGCATAAAGAGACAAACTGTGCTCTCCCCAGTGTCATGTGGCTTGTGTTTACTCCAGAGTCACCGCACAGGAAAACTGGCGCTATTTTGACAGGTCTCAGACGAGTGTGTGCAGCTCACACGTACCAAATCTCAACATGGACTATTGAGTAGCAAACACGTGTTTTACACAACAATGTTCTACCAACAGGCGACTTGAATCCCTCCAAATCCAAAGGACCTTCAACTCAGCAACAACCGATAACCGGGAGTTTGGTAACACTGCGTACCGTGTTGCATCACCAGCTGATGTGAGGAAGGTTTTCCAAACACTGTCATCCCGCGTTTGACAACACGCAGGTGGGAATTTGCATAACATCCTCTCGGGTACACGACCAACCTTGGACTGGAATTCGCCCCTGAAATACTGGCCATAACATCACGTAGTCACGAACCTTCACACTATACATGCACACAGCACTGCCAAGATATGGTTACTCTCCTAGTCACACCTTAGAAATTACACAATAACCAAACACACACACACACACACACACACACATATACATACATTACTCCTTAAGCTTGGGTGGGGTATGTATACGTGAGCAATGGTGCCACATCTGACCCGATCCTTCACAGGTCACGTCAAAGCTAACGCCATCAGAGCCAACATCGTACCGCTGCGCTCGAGGAGGTGACATCCAGTTTCCGGGTGACTCTGTAGGGAAGGTCTGGGTACGACTGGGGAGCAATTTCCCCGAGATCTGACGACAGTATTACGGACGATACGACGCAGACAGTTTACAACCTAGGAAGTAACTGCGAAGGTGGAACAGAAAACGGGAATGGAAATCAGATAACCGGTTCCTACCAATCACAAATATACATGATTTTGGGGGCCACGGAGTGCGACCAATAATGTATGGTTGTTCGATGTTACAGTAGATATTACAGTCTTCTGTATGGTGATGCTGTAACGATTGTAAAGAGATGGTTTCTTGGGGCTACTGCTCAAAAAAGAAGGAGGGGTTACTTAAAACCTGGGTCGGGTGTGCAGCTTTAAGTACTGCTAACTTATGGGGCTAACTTATTTACTGCAGGAAAAATAGCAACCACCACACACACCGCACAGCCGAAGCCCACCACACCAGGTCACATCTACAAAACCCCCTCCAGGTCACATCTACAAAACCCCCTCCAGGTCACGTCTGCAAAACCCTCTCCAGATCACATCTACAAAACCCCCTCCAGGTCACATCTACAAAACCCTCTCCAGGTCACATCTATAACACTACACGAGGTCTCACCCACAACACCAAACGAGATCACACAAGCAAAAACGACCCCAGGTCACATCTCCAACGCACGAGGTCACGTCCAAAACTGTGATATTTCCCATTAGCCACTGTCGGTAATTTGTATGAAGGTATATTGAGGGGTACACCACAGGGAGGCTAGGAGACACACACACACACACACACACACACACACACACACACACACTTACCGTCTCTGCTTCTTCTTGTTCTGCTCAGCCTGGTACTTCAGCAGCTTCTCCACAATCTCCTGCACGTCAGGGTTCCGCGGGGGCGCCTTCTCGGCCATCGTGAGGGGCCCCTTACTTGCTGCTGTGGAGGTGGTGGTGCTGCTGCTACTAACGGATCAACCCGGCTGTTCACACCCGCCCACGAACACTTCCTCCGCGCCACATCTTGTTAATTTCCCGCGAGAGTTTACTTACAAATTGTCTTGTATGATAATTTTACGATATTCCTACAACCTGCAGATGATCATATCACCTGTGTTGGACGCAAGAACCACCCGAGGTAAGACCGCGATAGATTTAAACCGGCTCAGAGAGAGTATGAGGAACCCAATGCGACCTTACCATTCGCTTCACGCCCCCAGAGATGACCTCTCCCTCTAGACACAGGTGCCCCTCGAGCACAGCAACTCCGGTGAACCTCTGAATGGCAACGAGTGCATTACTAGAGGTAATGTATTACTTGATCCACTGACTCCAAACCCAACTTAAAATGGTACGAATGACGTTTAGAATAACGCGGACATCGCGTTCAGAAAAGGTTCTACTCACGGGTTCGGTCTTAAACCCAACACCGACTATTATAACGACATCTGACATAACTTCAAGGGGTTCAGTAACAAGGCGCACAAGGAGTGTATAACGACACGAAGAACGAGTCCAACGAGTGATGATGGGTGAGGACCACGGAGGCGAGCCTAACCTCGGACATGAGTCGTGTGTGTCTGGCCAACGTAAATCAGCTGCTGGTGAACCTACTTTCCCTTGACTTTACCTGGCTTTGCTCTACACTAAAAGCTCACACACAGTTTGCGCCCAGATCGATGGAGTGTTTAAAATCCTCGTCTTTCTTTTGCTACGAGGGAAAGCAATTTACTGTCGCATCACGGAAGTACACAAGTTTAAAATTCATGTTTCTCGAGAGACACGAAAAGTAAGGAATATTTCTTTTTCTCCGGGACAAAATGTTTGTACTCACATGATGGTCTCTCTCTCTCTCTCTCTCTCTCTCTCTCTCTCTCTCTTGTGCGATATATTCCACTGTCATCAGGAGGAGTATCGACAAAACAGACAACAATCTGTGGCTGTAGTTGGGTCAGAATCCTGGCAGACTAGGCCTGACCCTTGGAACCACCGCGTCAGAATGTAGGTCAACTACTGCCTGACCCCTGGAACCATCGCCTCGCCTTCTCCCAACACAAACAAAACCATTAACAATAAACTAAACTCAAAACTTCAGATATTGTAAAAAAAAAAAAAAAGAAAAGCTTTATTCACCTCTAAGTCGTCTGGACTAAATATCTAACGCCCATTTATCGTCTGGCGTAAAGATACATTAAGCGCTCACAAACAGAACCCTCGATCAAACATGTTGGTCCAGAGATTCGGGCGAAGGGGAACGGTCACTCCCATACACGGAAAAAACAGTCGGTCGTTTTAGTGAATAAATACCATTCAACTCTGCGGCCGAGAGGCTGAACCATCTGTTATGCTGCTGGACTCGAAGACTTTCGCGCGTCTAAAAGGCCGACTGATTCTAGCACGGACTTAAAACTTGAGCTGCAGCTTGAGCTGGCCAAGGAGAGCTTAGCTTTCAGTGCTGAGGACGTGCGTGGAGTGGACCCCCCCCCCCCCCCTCTCTCTCTCTCTCTCTCTCTCTCTCTCTCTCTCTCATATCCCTGGATCGCCCACCTTTAAAGCCTTTGTTCCTTCCCACTTCTCCTCGTTCTCCTTCTTCATTATCACCCTCTTCGTAACTCTGCTTTCTCGCACTTCCCACCATCCACCTCCTTCATCAAGGTGGTACAAGACCTGCATCTCCCACTTCCTCGATTCCTTACGTCTCAAAAGCCAGTCACTATACCCTCGTTTCATTCCAGATACACTGATCACTATCTTATTGACTGTGTTCCCCTAACATCACTTGACCCCTACCACCACCAGCCCGGCCTCCAGGAAGGTCTACTCTAGTGCCTTGAGTCTCCTGTAGATCTTCTCAAATCCTCTAATTCCATTTTATCATCATTTCTTCCGCTGGATTCATATCTGTCATCATTATCACTGGTCTTAGTAGTTACCCTTGAATTACCCACCAGTGCTACCTGTACATTCTCTCGTGTAATGTCATGATCTTCCGAGTTCTTCCCCGTCTCTCTCTCTCTCTCTCTCTCTCTCTCTCTCTCTCTCTATCTATCTCTCTCTCTCTCTCTCTCTCTCTCTCTCTCTCTCTCTCTCTCTCTCCATTTTCCTTACTTGTTTTTCCCTCGTCCAGAATCGCAACCTAGTTCCACAGTCCTCTGATTGCTTTAATTGCTTCCTTCGCGTTTCCCCTTGTCTTCTAAATACTCAGGTTCATAATTCCTGTCATCTATATCATTCCTTCCTCAGTTTCTCTATCTTCAACATTCTCTCTCTCTCTCTCTCTCTCTCTCTCTCTCTCTCTCTCTCTCTCTCTCTCTCTCTCTCTCTCTCTCTCTCTCTCTCCTAACATGCTTTGTCTCTGTAACTAAAGGTAACCACATCTCAACTCTTGCACTGCAGAATCCACGGGGACCGACCGTAACAATGACCCACACCACAACTGCGCAACTCCATCTGCCAGCTCATGGTCGAGCGCAACGCATGTAACCGTGTGCAGTTCCTACGGTTATATCTGCCCTTTGAGCCTAGCTTCCTCCGCGACATTTTACTGCTCTCATCAACCACGTTAATGAAATTCAGGCAACGCATGATCACTTTCGTCACTGAGTGCGTCAATGTGTGATATCCTCAACTCCCACCTACGCCATCTTGTGAGGAGACACGGCCTGGCCAGGACGGTGTTATCGGCCAGTCTGATTCTCAGGAGGTCAGTGATAAGCTGATACAGGCCGTGAGGTTAGTGACACACCGGTACAGGCCGTGAGGTTAGTGACACGCCGGTACAGGCCGTGCGGTTAGTGACACGCCGGTACAGGCCGTGAGGTTAGTGACACGCCGGTACAGGCCGTGCGGTTAGTGACACGCCGGTACAGGCCGTGAGGTTAGTGACACGCCGGTACAGGCCGTGAGGTTAGTGACACGCCGGTACAGGCCGTGCGGTTAGTGACACGCCGGTACAGGCCGTGAGGCCAGTGATACGCTAGTACAGGCCGTGAGGTCAGTGACACGCCGATACAGGATGGTATAGGAAGTTTTCCTGTACTGGATTCGCTTTAAGAACTTGTGTCTCCATGATTTCTATCTCCGCCACACTCTAGATTCTCCTAGTCTGATCACGATAGTTTTGGTTTGTTCAAACCTTCTACAGAACAGGTTACATCCCTCCCTGACTATTCTCTGTCCCTCACAGTGAGCATTATCCTCTCTACAGCTTCTCTTCACAGTGCACTGTGTCCTGCTGCTTCTCTTGATCTCTTTTCCACACCACCAATCAATTCCTCTGTTTCTAGTGTTCACACACAGAATTTACCCCTGTTTCCTGTTTCGCATTTTAATAGTCTCTGGTCTCTGTGTTAGGAGCATTTCGTGTGTGTGTGTGTGTGTGTGTGTGTGTGTGTGTGTGTGTGTGTGTGTGTGTGTTTACGTTTATGGCAGTCCCAGTAGAAAAACAAGGATATGCAAATTCACGACATGCAATTTGCTGAACTATAGAGAAATGGCGAATTCTGCTTTTGAGTCCCGAATTTTTAAACACCACACACACACACACACACACACACACACACACACACACACACACACACACACACACACACACACATACATACATACATACATACAAGTGAAATCGATAATAATAATAATAATAATAACGATAATAATAACGATAATGATAACTTTGCATAACGCAGGAGTGATGAAAAATAACTTGTTTCAAATAATCAGCCACTACACCTGGACGACTGGCCAGAGGGGCGTCTGAGGGCCAAGCAACTCCCTGATCCCCAGACATGATCACCGTGATAATGACCGCGAGGTAATACGATAATGATTCTTGAAGGTGAGGAAGAGGAGGAAGATGACGACGTGACTGTCATGCAAGCACACTAGTTACGCAATATCTATCGGAGCCCAGATTGTTGTTGTTGATGTTGTTGTGGTTGTGGTGGTGGGAGAGGAGGAGGGGGGGGGTTGCATTTACGATGTCAGACCTCAAGCCTGGATCAATGGCTGGGGGAGGCGGGGGGAAGTATGGAGCAGGGGAGAGGCTGGGAAGAGTGGGGTAGAGATGAGGATGGGAGAGAGTGGCACAGGGGAGAGGCTGGGAGAGTGTATGGCGCAGGGGAGAGGGTGGGAGAGAGAGAGTGGTGCAGGGGAGAGGGTGGGAGAGAGTAGCGCAGGAGAGAGAGGCTGGGAAAGTGTGGCGCAGGGTAGAGGCTGGGAGAGCGTAGCGCAGGGGAGAGGTTGAGAGCGAAAGTACGAGAGGAAAGAGGCTGGGGAGAGTGGTGTGGGGAGAGGCTGGGAGAGAGGAAGAGCTGGAGGCACAGGGACAGCACCAGGGGGTGAGGTGGGTGATCCTGGTTGTTGAGGCTTCCCCTCCTCCCTCACCCCAGTCAGTCTGCGATCTACCTTTCCCTTCTTCCCCTGGTCGCTAAAGCTTCCTCCCTAAGTGGATGAGCTTCCCTCTCCCCTGGTCGTTGAACGTACTCCTCTCCCCTTGTCGTTGAACGTACTCCTCTCCCTAGGTCGTTGAACGCACTCCTCTCCCCTGGTCGTTGAACGTACTCCTCTCCCCTGTTCGTTGAGCTTTCCCTCGTCCAAGAACCCCTCCCTTCGTCGCTGAACCCTCTGTCCCCCCGGCCACGCAGTTGCTGAGCCTCCCCAGCTCCTCTCTCCTTAATCGCTAAGCCTTTACTCTCTCCCATCGCACGTTGAGCACCTTCCCACTCCCTTAGTCGTTGAACCTTTTTCCCCTTACCCCCCCAAGCCGTTGGTTGAGTTCCCCCCTCCCCCCGATCGTTGGAGCCTGGCTCCCTTGTCTTGCCTAAGTCGACATAAAACTTCCATTAATTAACTTACTGACAACATACTGGTCCCTCCCTCCTGGCGTATGGCTCTGTATCTTGTCCTCACCACTCCACACCACGACCTCCACCAATTTACAGTCGTGTTATGACCACACACACAACACACACACACACACACACACACACACACACACACAGAGTCATCAGAACGTGAGCTGTTTTAGAACCAAGATCTCAAAACGCCAAATGTCTAAGTTCACCAGACAGTGAGTGGAGGCGAGCAGTCAGGACGCGGTTGTACCGCCCAGCTGCAGCTGTACCTGTTGACTGACCCACTCGTGTACTGCGCCTGTGGGACTCCTGCTGGGGGGGTAGGTTGAGGCGAGCGCCCGTGAGGAGACTGGGTCTTCGAAGATGCCGTACTCCTTACCGTCCGCTGACGATGATTCAGCCTCGTTGAAGGTGTGTCTTATCGCTAGCGGTGTTACCGCTTGCAGGCGGAATACGGTAACATCCATTCACACACACACACACACACACACACACACACACACACGCTATGTCCTGGTTTTTCTTGCGGTGTTTATCGCCATTCTGACCAGCCAAAGTGTTCTATGAATCAGTCAGGCTGGTAGTGACCATAGGTGACATCTGCTTTAAGACGGCCTGACCCACACTTCCTGATCAGCGCTGTGTAGTACCAACAGTGCGCTACGCCTCGCTGGCTACACTCAACCCAGCTCTCAGTGCCACACTACTCCTCCCCTCCACCCTGCACGTCTCGTCCCACGACCCAGCCTACGACCACTGCCTCCCTCACTCCTGAATCTCATTCTACGACTGAGTGCATGATCACCACCTCCCTATCCGCTCCCTCCCTCCTATACCCCCATACCACTTGAAAAGGATATGTTTTGCAGTTCTAACGGCACGGCTCTTCAAGTATGGTGACCTGGTCTTAGACCTGAACCCTTCAGAGTCAGGTCAAAGGCAAGGACATGACGACGATGTGGCCCTCAGGGGTCGTACCGTCGTGTTCATAGGTCGTACCGTCGCGATGGGTCCGACCGTCGTGATGGGTCGTACCGTCGTACTCAAAGAGTAAGCTTTTCTCTTGTGTTCTTTCTCGTCACCTGCGCAATATATGTGTGAACTCGACCCTCGTCTCATATTCACTACCTTGTGAGGGGCAGGTCCTCGCCAGACACGTCCCTCACGACTCATTACCTTGCGAGGACCCGGTACACATCATTAGACCCCTGCCTCACACCTCATTACCTTAGTCACATATGCATCTTTGTCTTCCCTATAAATGACGTGTCGAGACATTCCAAAACCCAACTCGAATGCAAATGTCGTACACAGCCTTAATTAGGACAATTAAAACCCCACCACACACGTAATTCACTCATTATTACATTGTTCAGATTTAATGAGTGAAAAAAGTATGTTACCAAAGAAACACACGTAACACGGCAACCTGGCTCACAGGGGTATACGTTCAGTGGCACACGGCAAATGTGGCAAACGCGTCACCACCACAGCCGTGCTGACCACGTTGCCACACAGGGCAACAAGTCACCTGAGGACCCGGCTCAGAGGGATGCTCAGAGCTCCACGACAAACATGGCAACTACGACACACCACAACTAGGGTGAAGACCGCTCGAGACACTAGCCATACTCCGCGAACTGTCGTGTTCCGAGGCGAGAAACGACTTTTATGACGACACGAAGGAGCACTCCCGAGGGGCGGCGGGTGAGAGGAAGGAGTGTGAGTGAGAGCGAGGGAGAGGCGGCGGCGTGGCTGGCCACACACAGACACACAGACACACGCACACGCACACACACGCGCGCGCTGGTGGGCCGCCGGCCAGATTATGGTGGCCAAGGAGAGATGGCCGCGTGTTGTTACTGCTACTGCTGGTGGTAGGTACTGTTGTTACTGCTACTGCTTATGATGCTACTGGGAGTGTTGTTACTGCTGCTGCTGCTGGGAGTGTTGTTACTGCTGCTGCTGCTGGGAGTGTTGTTACTGCTGCTGCTGCTGGGAGTGTTGTTACTGCTGCTGCTGAAAGTGTTGTTACTGGTGGTGGTAGGTCAAACTGTTACAGGTGCAGATGGAAACTACCACCTCACACGTACAGGAGGCCAGGAAACTACAATATAGAGCTTATGAGGGCACGGGGAGTGAGGGAGGCGTGGGAGGGAGGCACACTAGACTGGTGGAGGTAGCCGAGGAACCACCTCGCTCCAACACCATGAGAGGTGAGCACATCGCCCGTCATTCCTCACGCCTCCCAGAAGCCCTCCATGCTCGACTCCAGGGTTCGACGTTTGTTTCTCCCTCAACCTGTCACGGGCCACCGGACTGGCGAGTCCCGTCACGGTTTCCTCTGCGCCGCTCCCGTGTCCTACGGGGTACCAGTTAGAGGCGGCAGCCGGTTCCTCCCCCGCGTCTCCCATCCTCCGACGTTACATATCAGCCACCATTGTGTTTCCTCATCACCCGGTGACCCCTCATGCCTCCTGGACGGTGTCGAGAGCGATCTCGACTCACAACAAGCCTCACAGTTACAGCTGGGGCGACGCATTTCCAACCAGCTTAAGGAAGGAGCGCCCACACAGTACCACTGGTGGAGGAACATCGCGACCCTTACCAGCTGTGGTGTCGGTGCGTCGCACATGCCAGCTAGAGAGTGGATGTGAGCCAACGTGGCCTTCCTTTCCTGGAACTACCTTGCTAACTTGTAAAATGAAAATGAAGTATGGAAAATATATGGAAATGGCATGAAAAGAAACACCTCGGCTATCGCAACAAGTACAGATATGCTGCGCCTGCAAGTGCTGGAAGCTGTACACAGAAATGATAACCTTCCAACCATCAATATGCAATCAAATATGGCGGACATAATCCCCCTATTGAGGGTCAGCCGTCCTACTGTGAAGATTGTAGATTTACTGCCTTAAATTGTGTGACTTTCATTCAACTTTCATCTGAACATGCCTAATGCAAGGCAAGAATGTCGTGGATAAATACTCAGGAGGTGAAGGAGAGCTATGGAGAAGCAGTCTTCGCTCATCCTCTTGAAAGATGATAAACATTGATACAGAGAGTATGTCTAGAAAACCAACGTTGTGTACATTAATAAACTATATCTCCAGAGCTATGTACGAGAAAATTCTTACGTAAAAGAGTTTTTGGTTGGCTGTTGGCCAAGGCTGGGTCCACAGGCAGCCAGCCCAGGAAGGGTCGGAGGAGAAGCCAACAAAGTTTTGAGCTACGGTCTGGCCACAGCTCACCGCGACTCCTGCCACACGGTGCGGAGTTACCGTCATCACCATCATATTTATCGTAAAGTAAGAGAGAAGAAGGAGGCTGCCAGAAGAAAAGGAGACGCGGAGGGAGGCTCTGGAGGGACATGAAGCCAAGGTAGAGGGAAGGAAGGAGAGAGGGAGGCTCCACAAGGTTAGAGACACGAGCAAGATGGAAGGGCAGTGAGGAGGGTGCCTGTATAGGGACAGGCAGCCCACCTACAGAGCTGGAAGGATGAGGGAAAGCTGTGGAGGGAGACGGAGACCAAATAGAGGGAAGTGGGAAGGAGGGAGGCTGTGGAGGGATACGGAAATCAGCTAGAAGGAATAAGAGGCTGTGGAGTGATAAGGAGGCTAGCTGGAGGGAAGGAAGGAAGACTGTGGACGGACATGAAGACCAATACGAGGGATGGAGGGAGTCTGTGGAGGGGCACGACGACTAGCTAGGAGGGAGAGAGGGGACAAATTCAGGCTGTGAAGGACAACACTACCCTGCCAGCTGCTGAAGCGTCCTCCTCCCTCCGCCTCCAGGATATTTGCGACGCCCAACAAATTTGACTCCGTATCTGAGATCGATGGGCTAGGCGGAGAGGGCAAAGCGGTCGGCGGTGGCGGGCCTGGGTGGCTGGAAGGGGTGAGAGGGCGGCTGGAATGGGTGGCTGGGTGGTTGTCCTGGGAGAGGAGTGTCATGAGGACCCCCAGCCGGCCGGCTGGCCTTCCCCTCAGGGAGAGCGGATCCCTTCCTAACCCCCCCAAGCTACACGCTAGATTAACTCCTGGCACGCATCAGGTTTCGGGTTATCAGGGACACCCGCTGCCTTATGGTTTTCCAAGCCATAGTAAGGCATCATCATCATCATCTGTACACCAGGTAGCAGTATGAAGCAATAACAGATGTGTGTACGTACATAACACACAGATCACGATGCAGTGCCCCTCATGGAGGCCAGCCATCCTAACACCTAACGCCACTGTGGGACAAAGATGTCCTCCCTCCACCGTACTGTGCCAGGTGACCCGCCCACAGCGCACAGGACTGACGGCCGAGATCGAAGCAGGAGGCTGCGCACCGTAACTACGACACAGGAAGAAATTTGTACACGATGGGAGTCTGGAAGCTGGTTCGTGAAGCAATCAAGCAATTTGATTATGATGATCTATTGAGAAATGAAAAAAAAAAAAATCTATGCACCGTAAAATTTACGTAAGTGAGAGACACATACTGGAAGGCTGGGTTTATATCATCTTTAAAATCTCATGAGTGGTTCTATCACAGACTGAATAAGAATCTGGGCTTAAAATACCCTTTTCCCGTCTGCTTACGGAATTAACCTTAGGTAAAACTTAATGCATTTACATAATTCTAAAGTGTTTGGTGACTCCTCTTCCTGATTACCATAGAAGAGAATATCAAGTGATACATATACATGTATAAAACCCTAATCTTTGTCGTTTTCAGCAACGAACGCGCGCGCGCGCGCGCGCACACACACACACACACACACACACACACACATTCTAGGTAGATGGAGGCAGGCTAATCTTCCGACACACGGCCCAACTTCTGCCGAGGGAGACACCAGCATGGCCTGGCTGGTGGTATAATACTTCTTGCCCAGCCACAACTTGTGAAACAATATCCGGCAAAGTTTGTTGATCCTCGCCAGGCTGCCCATCACCGCTCGCACGGGGCAAACAAGTGAATGATACGCTACGTCACAACCTGGAATCATCAACAAATAACTGACGTAAATCATTCCCAAACATTCGGTCTGACTCGTAACAGCCTTTGTGGCAACGTAAAAGAGAAAAATATATCGCAGTATCATCCTCTACTTCAGTATGTCCAACAGGAGCAGTACTCTTGCACGCCGCGGATCTGAAGGAAGTCGTCTGCCAACCTATTATACACCTTCAGTGAAGAAGGTTTGCTACTTCGAAACATGGAGGCGTTACGAGCATGTCCATGCCTGGCGCGGGTTCGTGCCATTACTGGCACGAGTCGGATGTGCGTCTCTGAAAGTATGAGCGTATTTACATGGGGTTGAGGTGGGGACTTGTGTATATTATAGCCCTAAGGTCCCCAGAGCCCTTTATACGCCACGATCGTGATTTTTTTCCATTTTTTCTATCAATTCTCTAAAGCTATATTTGTCCTTATTTGTACACTGAACAGTATCGTTCCCTCTCTCTCTCTCTCTCTCTCTCTCTCTCTCTCTCTCTCTCTCTCTCTCTCTCTCTACTTTTTTCCCCTCGCCATTCTCTCTGTCCCCTCCCCTGCCGTTATCACCCCCCGTATCTCTCCCCTCAATGGGAGTGGTGAAAAGTCTCCAATACGTTCGCTCCCTTTGGCGACAGGACGACAGCTGACGAGACAGACGAGGCTGGAGAGAGAGACTGTGTCCCCATCAGTCCCCAACCGAGACCACCAGACCATCCACCACCCACGGCTTCCCCAGGACCAGAGGAACGAACCATCGCCCCTGCTTCCTAGGATGATTCCTCCTTCTCCAGAGGTATATATACAGAGGCCATCCTTCCTAGAGGTATATATATACAGAAGCCCTCCTTCCCTAGAGGTATATATACAGAAGCCCTCCTTCCCCAGAGGTATATATACAGAGGCCCTCCTTCCTCAGAGGTATATATACAGAGGTCCTTCTTCTCCAGTGTATATACAAAGGCCCTCCTTCCCAGAGGTATATATACAGAGGTCCTTCTTCTCCAGTGGTGTATATTACAAAGGTATATATACAGAGGTCTGCCTTCTCCTGAATCATACAAACAGAGGCAGCGTCCTGCATATTTAAGCACCAACCATGGCATCCATCCCTAGACACACACACACACACACACACACACACACACACACACACACACACACGCCAGCACCAGGCCGCATGCTCAAGCACCAGCTACAACCCTAATCGTAAAGCTATAAGCGTATAACAATTTCCTTGCAACTCTCATGGACTATTTGGAAGGGATTACGAGGGATAAATGAGAACAGATTGTAGTTTAAGGACGCTGCTCACGGTGGGGGGAGGGTGCTAGAGGACCGAGGGTGGTGCTGGGTGGTGGAGCAGGGGTCTCTGCGGGGGTTCCTTACAGCTAATGAGGTTGTGTCTGGTGTACCGTCTGGACCGGAACCTCGCAAAACACAGCCTCGAATGCCAATAAGAATGGACTCTGCTCACACTTCAGGGCCAAGGTTATGAGTAACACGTATGGGTCAAGCTTACAGGTTTTCCTACATCATACTAAATCATGTTTATGTTCACGTCGCAACATAACATCTTACTTTCCGTGGCAGAGCATCGTCCTGCGTCACACTCCGTCAAAATATATAGTAATGCGTCATGGTGCCACACTACATCACACAAAGCATCGTGCTGTGTCACAATGCATTACAATGCACTTTACTACGTCACGCTGTTACGCTACGGTACATGGCACGAAGAATCGCGTACGTCGTGTCCCGTCACAGTGCGTCATGCCACATCACACACAGCCAGTGGCGTATCAGATATATGGAGGCCGGTGGAACTAGAGTTGCAGGAACACCAAAGACGCGTAGGCCCACCAGAAATACGCGGTCGTGCGCAGGACCAGATTCATGCACGCAACGTGACGGGCATGGACGAACGTAACCTGGGAGCCCATTTGGATCAGGCAGCCCCAGCCTCATCAGGCCATTAATCAGCCTCTGCATAGAGCATCGATCACGTCATTAACTCCGCCTCTGCTGGAAGCACAGCGCTGCGCAGCCCCGCTACATTACAGAGAGCTTCTGAGTCTTGAAGTTCCTCGCTGTCCCCGGGCCACACTGGGCCTGTCCACCACACACACACACACACACACACACACACACACCCAAATCTAAATAGAGCGAGGGAGTATCACACCCGCTTTTCCATCCTGTCTACATCTCTGTGGATTAAAGATTCAGGGGACGTCTACTGTCCTCCAGTAGATATTCTCGTCACAGACCAACAGCTCCACTGTTACCTGGCTTTAATATGCACTGTCCTCCAACAGATACCCAGCCAGAAGCCGTAACATGAAACGAAGCGAGAAACTTGTTGGAAAAGAAGTAAAGAAGTAATCATGATATCATAAAACTGGTTTGTGAACAAACCAACAGGCTGAGTGAACAGCCGGCAGTATACTAGAGTTTAAAAACCTCAATAATGGTTAGGAAAAAAGGTTAAGAGACGAAGCCCCACGAGCGCAGAACTCCCACTCCGGTACACTACAAACAGGTAACACACACACACACACACACGTCACTATTTTTCCCTCTTTCCTCGTGTTTTGTGAGGTGACACAGTGCTTGACATCACCGAGCGATACACTGTCGTTAAACCACAGAAACGAGCAACATAACGAACGACAGTAAACTTACTGCCAAGCACACAAAAACAGGGCCCCTCGCGTTCCACTCGGCGTCCAACAGGTTCTGTGAGTAGGAAGGGTCCCAGAACCTTATGGCCACAGAGGTCAGGAGACGAAAACCCCGTGGTAACCCAGGCTCTGAGCACTAGAACCAGTGAACACCGCAGCACAGAACGTCAAAGCCACAGCAGCAGTTACGTGCATAGGAAGGAAGGTGTGGGAATCGTCTTCCTGCCATCTGGTGTGGTCACGTTGCCACGCCCGCCTGGCGCCTCCCCGGTGGCAAACACGCCTGGCGAGTGACAACAACAGCGGTCAGGTTGCGCACTCCTCCTTACAGTGGACCAAACCTTGACCAAGGTTTATAACCAACGAACGAAAATCACTGGAGAATCACGTACCAGAAACCAAGAGTAAGAATCAATGATAAATATTCATCAAACTATTTCAAGGTAGATATCAAATAAGAGATTTCCCTGATCACCGAAAAAGAAATATCGTGGATAAAAATCTCAAAAAAATTGCTTGTCTTTGCGTCATGAAGTTCCATAAACCTCAACTTCATTTTACTGATTATCACTTAACCAGGAGGTCCAATATTCACTGAATTAAACTTGACCTCATTAAGTACTGATCTCAGCCACAAAAAACGATCAATCTTGAGGTATTTCACATCCACTTGCTGGCATACTCTGGTCGATAAGCGAGATGTTTCTCTCAAGTATCTTTAATCTTTTTTTTTTTTTTTGTAAGGCATCAGATCCATGTTCGATAACCCATCGTGATAGTTTACAAAGTAACATACAACAGTTTTCCAACAATGTGGTCCTGTAAAAGTCAACCACTGGAATATTTCATCAACAGTTCTTTCGTAGGGTCAACACAATCTCGGATGTCGCGCACCGGGCCTCATGAAACAAGTCAAATGTTTTGCAAATACCAAACGTCACGTCAGATAAGCAGCCGACGTACTCGATACTGCAGATCCTACCACAACCTTAGTGGCCGGCCGGGAGTGGACTGGGCGGGTACGCCTATGGAAGGTGACACATGGCCTGCCTCACTACATATCGTCTCCTACCCACATATATGAATGAGTCTCATCCAAACGGCTTTATCTCCGTACATCACGCATCTAAAATTATCTTTATGAAAAACACTACAGTTAAGTTTGTGAAAAGAGCTTTTTGTTTTGAAGGTGATATCATTTTCCTCTTCTCTCTCTCTCTCTCTCTCTCTCTCTCTCTCTCTCTCTCTCTCTCTCTCTCTCTCTCCATTTCAATCTTTCTGGCTATATCTAGTGTCTACTGAAGGCTGGACGTGAATGAGGACTTGCGTAGAAAAATATATCCATCTATGTATCACGTGCGTTCGCTTGTTAATCTTTCACGGCCGAACCGTGGCAGCTGGTGGCCACAGATTTCGGGCGTAGTTTTCGTCCTCATCCAATGTTAAGCACAAGGCATGACGGAGGGTTCATCAGGCCGCTGATACACTGATCCAACCCTATCCAATCTGCCTCTCAACATCAGCAGAGGGGAAATCACTGTTCGTCGACTCTTTCAGAAACCACCAGAGCAAACCAGCCGTCTTTACGCCCAACAATGGCCACAATCTCTGCCGGATGGGAAGCAACAAACCGTCAACAAAGACCACGATCTCTGCCGGATGGTCTTGGGGGAGGAGGACAACCGGTTGATTGGTATCAAACTTGGGAGCGAGGGAAGAACCGGCTCTCCCTCCCAGGGGCCCGGGAGAGCCAGCGGCTCTGGCTCGCCGGCTACCAGCCTCTATGATCGCGGGAGAAATCTGGAAAATCCCGGCCGACCTCAGCCTCAGAGACCAATATATGACCTATTGTGTTGTCTCTTGACTCAACGTAAATAACTCTTCCTCCTTCCTCAGTCTCCCTTCATCTATATTTCTCCCTCCCCTCTTTTCCTTTCCCTACCCTCTCCTCCTCCCCTTTCCTCTTCTGTCTGCTTCCCCTCTCTGTCAGCACCCTTCCTTCATCACCCACTCCACTCCACAACAGTCCTTCCAACACCCTCGGGACCCCGCCCGTGTAAAACACCAGTAAGCCTCTTAAGGTCGCCATGGCCTCAACTCCACAAGTACAAGGTCTCACATACATACCCTTGTCTCTCACATGTAATAACTCTCGTTCCCTTCATTCACTTCCCTCCAGTACACGAGGACAGGAGGAAATGAACCTGTAGTGTACCGGTCCCGCCCGTCCACCCTCCACTGGACGGGGTCAGGAGGCAGTGGACCTCGGTCATAACACCGGCGGTGGAAAGTACTCACCCTGAGGGGACGCCCAGGCACGTATCGGACTGGTCGGACACGTCGGCCTCGTAGTGGTTGCCGCTCAGCAGGTCAGGGGTCAGCTTGCCCATCGTGCACTGGTCCTCCCCAGCCTCCTTGGTTCTGGAAGAAGATGGGATAACATAGGTGATAAGGAGGGAAGAAATGGAATATTAAGAGTGCGAAATACAATATGGCTGACCCCATTCCTAGTCTATGTCTGTACATCAGGATGAAACAA
The DNA here is from genome assembly GCF_036320965.1 of Panulirus ornatus. Classification (NCBI taxonomy): domain Eukaryota; kingdom Metazoa; phylum Arthropoda; class Malacostraca; order Decapoda; family Palinuridae; genus Panulirus; species Panulirus ornatus. Next base: position 3,851,665 of record NC_092236.1, on the reverse strand, counting down.
AGTACTATAATACAATAATAAAGAAAACTGTTGCTTAGAAAATGGGGTACACCTGACATTAAAAGAACATCATAACTTTGTATTCCACATGAAAGAGCGGATGTGCGGCACGGCCTATTACTTCACATAGAATAGAGGAAGACAACACCTTGTATTCTACGAAAGATTCAGAATATTGTATCCCACATAAGACAGTAAGTCAATAATCCCTGTATTCGTCAGTAAACACTGTATTCCATCACATCTCTGCATTGCTTTTTACCTTCGTCTGCACCGAGGGATTACAAGAGGGGAGATTCTGTATTTTACAGAAGTGACTCCGTGATGCGCAGGGTGTGTGGGCGACGGGGGTGCGTTAGTGGGATGAGTGTGGTGAGGAGGGAAAGGCGAGGTGTGGAGTGGAGTGTGTGGGAGCGACGACAGTTGGTGTCTCCGAGTGTGCGTGGGTGGATCCAGGCCTTAGAGAGAGAGAGAGAGAGAGAGAGAGAGAGAGAGAGAGAGAGAGAGAGAGAGAGAGAGAGAGAGAGAGAGAGAGAGAGAGAGAGAGTATGTGTGTGTGAGTGGGTGCTACCAGACTCCAAGTGCACGTGATTACACCAGCAAGTGGAAATTCACCCTTGGCGAGGCTGTGTCGCCGTCAGTGGACGCAAGGGAGAGTAGATAGATTCGCCGAGGAATTTCTCACTCCGAAAGAGTCCATCATTTCCCTGCCCCTGATTGGAGCGTGGCCTTGAAGCTGCAGGAGCGCCATAGAAGGAGACCTAGGATTACACAATGATGATGATAATAATAATAATAATAATAATAATAATAATAATAATAATAATAATAATAATATTAGTAATAATAATAATAATGACAATAATAATAATAATGATAATAATAATGATAATAATAATTATAATAATAATAACAATAATAATGATAATAATAATAATGATAATAATAATAATAATAATAATAATAATGCGTGTGCGTATGTACGTTAGAGCGGCCAACATCCGGGTTTCCAGTGGTCGGGGAAACAGAAAGAATTTCCACCCACCACATATTTGACGCTTTCCAATAACATTACCGCGCAATATTTCCCCCAGCGCCCGCGCCCCTCGCTCGGGTGTCAACGGCCATACCGTCCGTCCATTTCATGTTTTTACCACCAAATAACCGAACATTTGTAGACAGAGGCGTTATACAGAAACTTCGGTCACGAAAAATATGAAAGTGGAAGGGTTAGCTGATTTCAAATCCTACAGAAGCAAAGCTACAGCCAATCTCAGGATTCATGTTCATCGTAAGAGTTAAGCAGTTGTGGCCTTGTCTTTGCCAGCAGCTTTGTCCGTCAGCAGCATTGTATGCCACCGACGGTCACCGTCAGCAGTACAAAGTGTTATCGACGTGGTCAACCCCCACAGAAAGAGTGGGAAGCTCTTGCGTCATCGAGGCGCTCGTGACGTCACGGGTAACCTTCAATCCGACACCCTTAGGGAGGTAAACACGGCCAGCATCCTGAGCCGGAGGTCGCAATTTACAATTAACTGCTGAAGAAAATCTAGAGAGAGTGGTAATCAAATCTATAAAGCTTAATGAGGGAGACGCAGCAGGGTTGATGCGGGCGTGGTGACATGGGAGAGGTGTGGGAGAGGGAAGGAGGGGGTAAGGGAAGTACTTGGGGAAGGGGAGGCTTGATGTGGTAGGTGAGAAACAGGAGGGTCGTGGAATGTAATGGAAAGGGTGGTGAGGAGCCATGAGTGGTGTGGGGGCTGACATGACACCCACCAGTGAGGCGGACTGACACACTGGGTCAGTCCCTACCATTAATCACGGCTCCCGACGTGACGCGCATGGCAAATATTAGTCTATACCCGCGCTCGCCCCAAGGCCACACGCCAGGGTCTCCATGCCCACCCAACCACCACACCCAAACTCGACCAGGGACCTGTCCCGCGCCCCCGGCAAGGTCGAGATCTTAGGATTCACAAGACGTCTTCGCCAACTGTGTGATGCTTAATTACCGGGGCACGATGATGTGAGCACGATGGTATGACCCCTGACCACGACGGTTCTACTCTGGCGTGACCCCTTTGACCTGAATCATTAGTCTTTAGGCTCAGGTCAAGGATCATGTCCAAAGGTTGTACCATCGTGCCCTAGGGACATCCTGTTAGGTTCAGAGGGTTGAGGAAGCCGCCTCTGGACGGTCACCTCGTTCGTGTGACAAGTAGAGAGAGAGGATATCCCCCCCCCCCCACACACACACACACACACAAGACTTGCCTTCGGACCCGGGAGGGTAAGAAGAGCTCCCCTACATGTTCCCATCTGCAATGATCCGATACCTCGGTTCACACCCGGTCTGTCAATCCTCCTCAATGTTTCGTGACGTCCATGTTGTGTTTGAAGTTTAACCCGACACAGTTAACAGTATATACTTAACGGCGCGGGTGTTGCAGGAGGCAACACGTGTATGAACTTCTAAACACACCTTTCAACCTTGGGAAACCAGCCACAAGATGGCAGTGCTGTCAAGTACTGAACACTAATTCTAATCTACTGAAATTTAAAAGTCATGTCAAAGAATAGGCTATTACATGTTAAGGGTTTAAAAGTCAGAGATGATAAACTTCAGTTCAATCAGAATAACAAAGTGTCCGGTGAGTGACAGTATATGGAAATGTCTTATAATATTTTCCACTCACATGTGCGTTTAATCATAACATTCAAGGTTAATAGTTCAAGGACTTATGGTTTTACCTAATTTCCTGGACTGAAATCATGACGAGGTAAGCGCTGACAAAACACGAAGCTTCTTAGTATATTTCAACGAATTACCAGTATTTCTAAGTGTTCTTGGTCTTCTCTTCGAGTTTCATCCCATTACTTATACCATGTGCAGTTTTCAGCACAACAAAGATTTAGGGATATCATAGAATCCAATCAAAAATGCAAAATACGTGAGTGCAGCCTATAGTCAACAGCTTAGAAAATGGACGAGCATTTACTTGGACACCATCTCTCCCAAATTTAGGTTAGGCTTCGCTAAATTGTCTGGTGGCTTCCTCGGTTTAAACTGGCTTACTGAAAAGATTCTCATACCTAGTGTTCGTCTAAATGTCATTTCTTCAGTCAAAGTTAACAGTCAGCTAATTCTAAAACCTAGGAAAGAACGCACACTCGTCAATTTCCTGTTTAATGAACTGGAAATTCTGAGGCTGGTCTGTCCGGATAGATATGAATGACGGGTAACAGCAGTTTCTCTCAATCGACATTGACAACTGCAGTACAGACAAAACCTAACCTATGACAGCTGTGAGCAATCACTTTACTGAATTAATGCATAAGATTCTAAAATAAATTAAACCGGCTCTAGTACACTAAATTATTTTAAGAAATTGGTGCACGATTTTTTTTATCTTCATACAAAATCACTAGGATATTCATCCCCCCTGACCCTTGCAAATCCCATATGCATAAATCTCAACCAAGAAATGTCCTGGTTCAATTAACAGATGAAAGTGTGTACCATGCATGTGAATTACCAAAAAGGAAAGATACATAGCAAGTGAAGAAAAAAAAAATGGAGAAACTAATTTCTAAAAGAAGGAAAAGTCTCCCTCTAAATCTACATATTTTATAAAGTCATTACAACTTGTTACTATTCAGGTCTTTATAAATATCTCATGACTCCATCGTTTCTAACATTCAAACTTTTAAGAGCTAAAGATAAACCCGCAGCTCTGGGGGCTCGTCCATGTGGGTGAAAAGTTCCATGACATAGAACACTGCTGTTCAGTATCATGGGTCAAGTAATTCCTGGCTTAATTATCCTCTCATGACCTGAGGTAACAAAGCCTTACAGCTACTCACATAACCAAATTAATTTACTACTCTTATTACCAAATTACGTAACTCTAAGCTCATAACTTAATCAACATGTAACTCCATTTGTTTTCATAACTGAAAACTTTACCATCACTTACATATTTTGGGGTACGGTGACCATGAGGTTGAAGGCATGAGCAGCCAGCTGACCTGTGGCGTGCTTGCCTGAGGACGACGGCCTCTCCCTCGACCTGGATCCACGAGTGGGCGAGGGGCTGGGAGAGCGTGGGGGCACCGATCCTCCCCGGCAAAGGGCGCCCTCCACTCCCAGCTGGTCCATGTTATTCTCCACGCTCGGGGACGTTGACGCATGGCCTGTGGCGAAGAAAACGGTCGTTATCAGAGCTGTCCGTGAGGGATAACTTAAAAATACATTGAAGGTTTCCAGAGTTTCTCTCTCTCTCTCTCTCTCTCTCTCTCTCTCTCTCTCTCTCTCTCTCTCTCTCTCTCTCTCTCTCTCTTACATCTAGACACACACACACACACACACACACACACTAATGGAATATAAATTTTGTTTGGTTTTCCTTCAACAGCACGTATTTGTTACCCTATGACTGTCCTAAATTCTAGCATCACACAAACAGGACCAATAGAAAAGTCAACCGAACAAAAGAAAGCTGTTTTTTGCATGGTTGGAACCTATGCAGATTTAGATGTAAAGTTCTAGTTGAAATAAACGATTTTTGAAGTGATTCTGCAGCATGATAGTTTGGACCATTCCGACTTACATCACTGTATCTCTTTGTGATGCCAATTTTAAGTAAGCCATTCATCTTAAATACATAATAGTCTCCCTTTACACCACACTTCAATATAGCAATAACGTCTCAATATGATTACCAACTAAGAAAAAAAAAATGCTCAATATATAATAGTCCATCTTGATCCTGACAAAGAAAACTAAATCAGCCTCGTCTTCAGAGAAAACGGGTTTGTAAGTTCGTGCTGTTTTCCAGAGGTAGGGAGACTCGTGCATGTCTCACTAGTTAGCTCCTCATTTCTTCACGTAAACACGAAGAGTATCTATGATAATGTGGTTGGGGTAATACAGGAAGGGGAAGGTGAACTTAGCATAGAACATGAAGGGAGTTTGTAAATGAATAGCGGGTAACTTTAAGATATTTTACATTAGACAGAAAAACATAAATGAATACCTGACAACATATTGAAAGAAAATACGATAATGTTCTAATGCAGGTACAACCGCCAGTACAACGAGGTAACGCTGGTAGAAAGCCCACAACGCTTGTCTCAAATACGAGCAAATTGCCGAAGAAAAATAGTCCTTTGAATCAGTCAACAGTTCTTAACAGTTTTCATCACAAATGTTCACATTAATTAAAGCTAATCTAAAATAATCAAGAAGTAACGCTTGTCATTGACAAACCATTCCCAGGTTGCCATAACTGGCAGAGGGTAGGTGTGTGATCGCGCGTTGCCATTACTGTCCACAGATCAGATGTGAGTAGCGCTGCCTATCTCAGCATCTTAATGACACACTGATCATCCACGAACCTGTTCCCTATCATCACTCGGTTCTATAACATCACAGGACCAGCGTCCAATCCAGACAATAAGTCAGTAAACCTCAGACTGGTCTTATTGACACCAGGAAAAAAGCCATGCCTCATTTTGTAACTCTACATCACACACACACACACACACACACACACACACACACAACGTACATATGTTTGGTATATAAAAGAAAATAATGCATTGTTTTTTAACTTTCAAATTTTAGTTATGGACAATAACGACTTTCGCAGATAACTCAATACAAAATGCTGAATAAATCAGCTATTTCTATATAAGATACAAACATTAAAATAACAAGTCACAATTAGGAACATATATACATCAGTGATGACAGTTCTGGCCATATTGCAAATTATATCTATTCAGCTTTAACGGAGCCACGTTCGGACCCTCCTGACTCCATGGAAATCCCGAGAATACATATACACTCATATACACGTGGAAAAAGAAAAAAAATACGATAACATGGAAGCCTGAAGCAATCCTCCCTCGGCGCGGCAGCGAAAACGTTAGGATTAAGTTCGTCACGGACGAACCTCGCTGGACGCAGCACAACACTTTTTCTTTCGTCGCTTTTCACAATGAAAACACATCAAACAAGGGGAAAGAAAATGGGTGAAATACGTGGGCCAATACTGGTGGTTTCCATATGTAGTTAGGGTCAGGAACGAAAGCGCTTGCAAATTGGATGAAATGAACAACTGTTATTAGGCATCTCCCATGACGAATGCGAACCATCCCTGCAGCAAATGTAAATTTCTAAAGCGTATGTCACTAACAAGATATGTACATATTGTACTCACTATTAGGATAACTAATCATTATATTTGGAACTCATTACGAGGAAGATTTATGGCAATGAAGGTAGGCCTACGTCTTGTATCAAGGTCACTCTTGCATCGTAAGACTCGCATCTTGTGCCTGATCAGAGAGAGAGACGTAGTTAATGCCAGCAGCATCCAGAAGTTTGAAAGCTTGTGTGATAATAGAGATGTTTAAAGAGATGTTGCCGAACGAGTTTGAAATTCTCTTCTCGTACGGGGCAACAGGTAATTACAACTTGATAATTACAGGAGTTACGACGTAATACCCACATACACTATGTAGTGGTAGGTTTAAATAAGAGGGCAAAACAAATCCAATATGAACTCCTTGTCCGGCCGGGATATGCCGCTTATGATGATGCAGTCCTCCAAGACTCCGTGACGACTCCGATGGCTACCTTGCCTCGCCTCCTTCGCCTATTAACTAAATTACATTGTCCGCTCCTCTCCCGGGCCTTCACGCAGACCACCAGAGATCTTCAGGTGAGAGATATGCATGCATGAATATCTCCTCGCCTATTGTTACTTGATCAGAGCCTGCCGAACTAAGTCAAAATAATTATTAGCAACTGAGTTATCTCTAGAAAAATGCCTCGATATAATATATATATATATATATATATATATATATATATATATATATATATATATATATATATATATATATATATACATATATATATATATATATATATATATATATATATATATATATATATATATATATATATATATATATATATATATTCTTAAAGGAATTCAAGTCATTGTTTTCGACATCAAATATAATCATACGCAGAAATACCATCTTATCAAAATGAAAACAATTTGATTTCTGAGAAAGCTAATTACTAAGGTCGCCTCACGATGCAAGTCCTCTCACCGCAAGATTCAGGAATAAAGATAATTAATTTTGAGGTATTTGGCCAGGCATTCATAAAACAGCAGGAACCAGTCATAAGGACACACCAGCAGTAAAGGACATCTTTTTTTTTTTTTTTCATCCAACTCTAATCCAAATCCAAATCTAATCAATTTATGCGCCACGAGAAGAAATATCTTTGGCCTTGTGAAATACAAAACCTTTGTCAGGCCACAAGAGTAATTCTGGACGCGCGAACGTACGAGTTTTGGGTACGACGAAGATATACACACAATACTTCAGCGTGACCTCTGACCCACCGTCAAGCCCAAGAAGTTAGATTGTATGCAGAACAAAGAATTCCTCACAAACTGCAGTAACAGAGTAACAAGTGCTTTACGTACGACTAAACATCCTGCTGTGTATTCGGATGGTATTGAACTGTCTTTCACAAAACAATTTTCCTCTTGGACATAGTGTAAAGGTTGCCTAGATCTACGAGTCTACCAGGTCTTAAATCAGCTATCGTCACCAAGCAAAGCTAGGCTTTACGTCTGCCACCTTGCTTAGCTAGGCTAGACTTAACGTCTGCCACCGTTGCTTATCTAGGCTAGGCTTAACGTCTGCCACCGTTGCTTTCTAGGCTAGGCTTAACGTCTGCCACCGTTGCTTAGCTAGGCTAGGCTTAACGTCTGCCACCGTTGCTTAGCTAGGCTAGGCTTAACGTCTGCCACCGTTGCTTAGCTAGGCTAGGCTTAACGTCTGCCACCGTTGCTTAGCTAGGCTAGGCTTTACGTCTGCCACCGTTGCAAAGCTAGGCTAGGCTTAACGTCTGAACCACTGTTTTAGTTTGGCTAGGATTTTACGTTCGCTTACGTTCCTCTTACCTAGGCCTGCTGTTACATCTGCCACCGTTACTCTTAGGAAGTATACGGTCGTCACTCAGGTGTGTCTCTGCTATTATCATTCTCACGTTACGATGCGATGTATCTATGTGACTGTTACAAGAAATCTGTGACGCAGTTCCTCACGCTGATTCATATTTATCTTGAGGCACTCTCACCACTGAAAATGTTGAGTCGTGCTATCAAAACTTTATGTTAATACTTTGGCTACCGTACACATATCTTTCCACTTTTATCTAATCAAACAGAAACGTTAAATATTCCACAGGTTTGTTCACGGCTGAGATTCATAGCCTAGGGGTAGGCAAAATATTGTAACACACTTTCCCTTTTCCTGTAAAAATGAAATATAGTTTAACAGAGTTTTTAATAATGTACAGTGAAGGTTACAGCCATCGAAGATCCGGATTTACTTTAAGTAGTTCAAAGCAGTACTATCCCAGGAGCATGAGAGTACAATGAATATCTGATGTAAACCTTAATCATTCCGAGTGGAGCAGCTCTGCAAACATCACACACACACACACACACAGAGAAGCCTATTTACCTTCGTATTGCTAAGGGCTTCTAAAGTTTGCCACAGACGCCCATGAAATTAAAGCGAAGCAGGACAACACCGATGACCCCCCTTCCCAAAACGGTGATCCAGTCTTCCCTTCCTTGTCCTGGGGATCTGGTGCACCCTGCCTGATCGTGGGAGTCGGCATCCAATGCCCTGCGTTATATATTGCCTGTCCCGAGCAGCCCTCATCCCGCACCTCCCCACATGATGGTCTCGGGCGAGATATGAACAAAGCTCTCCGGCAGCTGTTCCTTCCGCGCGCCATGATCTCTTTCTTTGTTTCACTTTCCTCCTCTTTGTCTTGATGTCTCCCTTCTTACTCTCCTTCTGTTAAGAACTCAACATGATACTAGTTCCAGGTTCTTAATCATAAATTGGCTCCACCTGTTTTCGTGACATTTTGTACTCAAAGATATCAAAACTCAAGACTAAGTTCGAACTCAAGCATAAACTTATCAGATACGGGGTGGCAAATTTTTCTTTTACCAGACTAAAGTACATAAAAAATTCTTGACTTCCAGCAGTACTGACGTGTCTCAGGACTGCTGCAACACGAAAACATTCCCACTGGTTCCTGGGGTAGTGGTGAAGAGAAAGAATTTGCTTGAACACTGAAGCAATATGGAGTAATACTGGGAACATGGTAATGAAGCGCTACGATACTGAACGAGCGATAATGTTTAATCAGCAGGTAATAATATTTACTAAGTATTGCGCCATCTGCCATATGGAACCCTCCACCACAAATTTGTGATGTTAGAGACGAGACAGTGTGTACTATGACGACGGTGAAGATGATGAGAAGACCATAGACTCTCAGGAATTGAAAAAGCATCTCAATATATAAAAAAAAAAAATATATATATATATATTATTCAGTGCATAAACACAAGGAAGTTGGAGGCGATATGTTGAAAATATATCCTTTTTTTTTTCTAACGCAAAAAGAAAAGTACCGAGTGTTCACGCGTGTCTAATAACTGCTGGATATAGACATAATATAGAAAAGTTCTGACACTGACGTCGTGCTGGCGATTTGCATAGACTCGCTGGCGCAATATGCCATCAGTATAAAAACTACGGATACACCAAGACTCATTTCACTACCCCCCAATCAGCACCCAGTCCTGGGTGTTCACCGCGACGCGCGGCGCCTGGAGGACACCAGATACCCCCCCTTAGGAACGTGACTTGGGTAAAGATGACCCTAGACTGGTCCCTGTGGTGTTACCGGAGGCGCCAGGATGGCGGACTTGCTACAGGTACGTCTGGATCCTTCATTTCTTACTCTCTACAGACGATTATTCTTTTCCGATAAACACCCAATGATCGTCTGCTCGTACGGTTGTGATATATATATATATATATATATATATATATATATATATATATATATATATATATATATATATATATATATATATATATCCTCCCCTCTCGTTTTTTTAAGTTTCCCAAAAGAAGGAACAGAGAAGGGGGCCAGGTGAGGATATTCCCTCAAAGGCCCAGTCCTCTGGTCTTAACGCTACCTCGCTAATGCGGGAAATGGCGAATAGTATGAAAGAAAAGAATATATATATATATATATATATATATATATATATATATATATATATATATATATATATATATATATATATATATATATATATATATATAAGATCAAGGAAAAAGAAAATATTCGTGCTCGATATGAATATCAAATGACGATTCTTTAGAAAACGAAGATAAATTTAGGATGTCATTCATGGGTACATACAATGTTCATGTTGCTAATTGTATTTTTCTAACTTGAGAGGAACAGCGTTACAAGGGCAAGAAGAACAGACACCTAACTGCAATTAGCAGATAGAATCTGATCCGATGATTAAAAGGTTAAGATGAATGTTTTTGTCTGTACGTCACTTGACTATGCGTAAAAAGACCTGTTTATGGAGTCTGGTTCAGGAAAGTGAAGTTCGTGGAGCCTCGCTGACACAGACTAATTCGCTGAGTTCAGACCAGGAGGCCACTGGCTGCTTCACCTGGCCAGCGGTGAGAGCACAATTGGAACATGAAAAAAACACCAGGAAGGACATCCTGAACAATGTAAGAACAACGGTGTGAGGCACATACTGAATAACTTCTTGAACAACATGAGAAACAGCACCAAAATGACGTCAGTTGCATACTCAGATATCAAGAACACAATCAGCAACACCGCTCAGAGCGCCACGAACAGAATCAAGGACAACTGAGATTATCATTAAAAACTACAACTGACGAATTGTGTCGTTATTAAGAGAACTAACATGGTCATCGCTAGCCCCTTGAGAACGCCGGCCATGCCTCTGGGTATAATGGCGTGACCTCTGACCTGACCTCTAAGAGTCAGGTCAAAGACCACGTTTATTATACCCTTGGGTCGTAACGTCGTGCCGGAAAGTCGTACCGTCATGCTCAGGGGTTGTAACACCATGCTCAAGGGTCGTGCGGTCGTGCTCAAGGGTTGAACCGTCGTGCTCTAAAGGTAACCATCAGAACATTGTCAACAGCCCCGGCGATGCATCCAGAAGTTACATGGGCTACATACATAAGTTATCCGGGATGCATGCATAACTTCTACGGAGATACATACATAACTTATACGATACATACATAAGTCATAACAATTCATACAAAAATGACAAAGTTAACCTTTTGGCATTTATTCTTTTAACGCTCAGCACACAAAGACTGTCTCGCCGGAAGGAAATGAAGAGTACACATCCTTACGTTAGAATTTCTGAGAACAGGTTGGGCGGGACCAAAAGACTATGTACCTAAGCTAAAGACTTAGCATTCACAAGACTTCCTGGACAAACATGTAGATTGTGTTGAACGTGGCAGCGAAGGAAGGGGCACAAGGGTCTTGTTTCCCTTATCCATAATTGTCGAGTATATTATCTTGCTCCATAATTTCACCTCCGCGGTAGTAAGGCCTCCGTTTGTGTCTCGTCACTTTCCACCTTCGTCCAGTCAAAGGAATCTGGCTCAAAGACGCGTCTTACCTCGTCATTCCTACACGAGATCCCTTTCCATGTCAGGTAATACCTCTCTACCTGATGTCCTCCATCCTAGCAACTGGGGAAAGAGATTTATATCTCAATACCCCGGACACACACACACACACACACACACACACATACTCACTTCATCTTCCCGGCTACCCTTCCGCACGGAACCAGTCCACCGGGCAAGTGTGGGGGAGGAAATGGCTTAAATATATCACGCGAACTACCGCCATATCCCACAGTTATTTTACCTTTCAGAGTCCATGGATGACCCTATTTCTTTTTTCTATTCAGATACGTGTGTGTGTGTGTGTGTGTGTGTGTGTGTGTGTGTGTGTGTGTGTGTCAAAGAGAGGATAGGCTTTGGTATTGGTTTATCAACTGGTTCAAAAGGTGTGGTAGATAACTGATAGTTGAATGAGCGTCTTTAGTGCTGGCGTACCTGTAGTTCTGCCACAATCATGGTCCACAAAAAGACTTAGCAGTCATAATATACAACACATAACCTTAGCAAAGCTAAAATATACGTGTACGATGAGGTTAATGAAATATATTCACACAAGGAAAAAAGTCGTCACTGCAGCGCATGCGTGACAATATACTTGATCAATAAACAAAATATCCGCAAAAACAATATAATACATATACAGCAACAACAAAACAGACGAACAACAACATTCACTCAAAGGACAGAATTTTATATAACAAGTCTAGTCACTCCAGAGGTGTCTGGCAACTGCCCATGATAAACAGTTGCCAACGAGTGAGCTGAACTCGTACATACGTATTGTGATCCCCACAGTGTTAGTTACGTAGTGTGATCCCCACTGTGGTAGTCTGTTTCCACAGGTGAAACTTGCTTTGTACACTGAGTCGGCCTCTCGTAACTTTCGCAAAACCAAAGTGCTCCTTCCTGAGTCTAAAACATCACTGTGTTGTTACCACGTGGTATTATAACTGCACCCACGGCAAATGTATTCTCCTAGGGAGGTAAAGGCTTGTCTGTATATAACCATTATGTAATAGGAACACATTTATAGTGATATTAACTGTAACAAAAAGCAGGGACGATTACCATTAAGAATTATGATAAAGCGATGACATCATATTGTTGCCAACGTTCGCCATGCCAACCAAACTTTACTTTTCGGAAATAAACAGTTCTAAAGTCACGGTTTTTACCCGCACGTTTATTTGTGACTTGTGAAGTACCCGGATGATATACATCTTACCTAAGACCAATATTAAGAACGTTCTTTTCAACTGTAGTTGCATATGAGGCAGGTCGGGGGAAGAAGAGGAGGATTTCTTTGTGCGCGAGGACAATACGAGCTTTTGACCTCTTCATCCAGAAGTGCGAAAAGGAAGAATAAGGTTTTCTGTTTCTTTTTCAAACGTTATATGTGTTACTATACGTCAGGCAATCATACCTAAGGGTCGTGCTCAAGGGCAGTACCGCCATGTTCGAGGAAACTTCTCGTTTTTGCTCCAGGGTCGTACCGTCATGCTCCAGGGTCGTACCGTCATGCTCCAGGGTCGTACCGTCATGCTCCAGGGTCGTACCCTCACGCTCATGAGGTAAGCTGTGGGGTGCAGACGTACACCTGAGATACACTACAACTCCTACACAAACATACACGACATAAATCCACGAATGCAGTTACACGAACAAAACACACAAATGTCTGCAGTTGGCAAACACTGTTAATGAGTGAAGAACACGCTCGGAATGTCAATCGACTTCCACAACAGAAAATCCACTACGAGCTGTCGCCATGTACTGGATCAAACGATTGGTACTCTCCCTCTCTCTCTATATATATATGCTTTGCTGGGATACATATACAATATAAATACAACTTCACAACCGGATGTGAATTTTATTTTAATTTACCTTCGAAACTGACTGTCAGTCACGGTGGACAGCATAACGGACATGTATAATTTCACACACCAGAACTTCACATTTCGTGTCCTGATAATCATTGTATATCAACCTTTCTCTGATACCACACACTTGAGCTGTGTTGCCCCAGGCGATCAAGATATTCATCCAAGGTGCACTCAACTAAGGAACTTACCCACGCCACTGTTAACCCCTATTCCACCGTTGGCCTGACCAATGAAATCAACGATAAAAAAGAAAGCGGTATGATTAAGACGGTAATGGCAGAGACGTATTATTCATATCCTGTATAAAACGCGAAGTTCAATGACTCAGTACGACCAACTTTAATCATTCCTCACCACATTCAATCGCTCCAACTGACACTGTGACCTTTGACAGCGAACCTCGTGACCTTGACCAATAACCTTTGATACAGAACAAAACACCAAAGCACTGGACTGTGGAACTGAGGTGTTGTGTATAGTACAGAGGGACTGTGTGGAATGTTAGAGCCACACGGCGGACGCCACCACCGGTCGCTCAACCTGAAGGAGGAATCCGTCGAATTACACTAACCACCTGATAAAGGTGTTAGAGATTTTTGACTGGTGGTTTTAACTAGCTGAAAGCCTTAATGAGCTTGGCTACTGACTGGACTTTTTAGCCGAAACAACTAACCAACAGGAACTGCTTTGCTATTCTACGTTAAATTAGGAACTGGAGAAGGAACTCTTCTTGCCTCGTATCCTGACGCGATGCGGTTGATATAGTGATGTTCGCTGAGATAATTGAAAGATCCGTGGCATGTGGCACGCAGCTGACGAGAAGGCTGCCAACTGCACTGCCAACATGCGGAGAGTCCCATCTGCTGAGCCTGCCAACCTCAGGGAGCAGTATTGACCCTTACGTCTACGCTCACGTCACTCATGTCAAACTTTATCTCGGAAGTGAAACATTTCCACCAAGTTTTTTTCTCACAGGGAGATGTACGGTCAGGCAGCCAGAACGAATGGTAATTTTTCCTCCTCCCGAACGTAAAAAGCTACAGCAATTAGCATGTTTGATATCTCTGTGAGGATAACCTGTACCTCCGCGTCAACTCTTCAACACTTCCAACTGATTATAAACAAACTCTCTCAGATTACCTTCAGCTGGACCTATTATTCATCCTCTGATTACCAATTTACTTTCGTCTACCCTATGAGCATATAATTTCTGCTCGTACCCTCCTGTACCAACCACACGGGTCCTCGAAGCTCGAGAAATTCAAATCGTTGATGGCTGAGCCAGTGTGTGGACAACGAGGTGGGGACGACCCACTGCAGGAAGTATCCAGGAGAATCGTATGGCCTCTACGCCATGAAAGAGAACCCATGACCGGCGTAACGTCTGGCTCCGCGTCACAGAGAAAATGTCACGTCATTCATTTTGCAAGAGACGAGAGGAGGAATGGAGTCATCATCCATCGCTGCTTCACCTTCCTGTGTGAGATCTGGTACGACCTCCAGCATGTGGTGGAGGTCCGTCCATGCCCAAGGCAAGGTCATCCATTACTGGACACCGTCCTCTCTCTCACACACACACACACACACGCACGATCCGCGGTTGTGTGAATATATTTTCTAATAAACTAAATGGAGGCAGTCAGACCACAAGCTGCCCCATTATACTCAGCGAGGGATTTATAAAAGTTCCTTCCCCAGGTACGCCAAGTTCCCTGCCCTCAAGGCAGTGAAGAGGCCGTCGCTAACACCGAGGATTCATGGGAAGTTGGTGGTAAACGAGAACTCGTACTTCTCCAGGAGTCGAGCAAGAGAGAAGACTCAGAAGAGAGTCGAGTGATGACTTCCTATAGGAAGAAGACTGTCGTGTGCCACAAACCTACTGAGTGCACGTATGTGGTCTTGAATCATCTCGAACTCCTTAAAAAGGTGTTAGATATTATTCGGCTGGCGGATGTGGCTCGACTTTGACGGAGTTTATGACCCTGGCAGCTGTGGCAGGACTTAAAAACCCAAACAATCAAACAACCAGAAACTAAGTGGAGTGAGAGGGATGTCGCAGGTGATTACGACCGTAAAATGTCGGCCAGAGAGGAACAGAGACGAAAGATATTCAGCCACACACCTGAGGTATGAGCGACAGGAATCTATATCCAGTTTGAGTAAGCTAACACAAGAGTAAGATGAAGAACGGGACTAAAGTAGTAACTGACACATAAATAGTATTTACGAAGGGTTGCCACATCGTCTTCATTTATCAGTAGTTTACACCAATAACGTACATATACACAACAGACTGCCACACATCTTCAGCTCTGACCTCAGACGGAAACCGGGTTGGCTCAGTCTACGGAAGAGTTTCGTTTGAGGTCAAGCGCAGATTTCTGATCCTCTGTCAACATCATTCGAGAGTTCAGTATTTACAAGGTCAGGAATAAACACATTCACACGAGCTTACACCACACTTAGCCAGCCAGCTTGTTCACATGACGCCGTGTGTGGAAAATAATACGACTCATGACCAATATTTCCTGTTGCTTCGTAAGTCAAAATAAGAAACAGCAAATCAGCATCTCGCCTCTGATGACCTATACTCACCGCCATCCGTCACTGCTAACGTCAAGTTCTCTATCCGTGCGATCCATATCGTCAGATATGAACCAACTTCTGCAGAGGGGATCGCCATGCATGTCAACATTCCCCAGTGCTGGAGTACACAACCACAGTGTTCTGTTGTTGACATGCCAAACTCTGTGGGAAGTTGGCAGACTATGGAACATACAGCCTGGGCCCAGCCAGGGCTGTGTGGGGGGTGAAGACCCCCGAAGATTTCAACAGGTATAGTGGTTCTCCAGCACCAAGAACACCAGCATCACCAACACCACCACCATCATCACCATCACCACCACTGTACCGGGTCAACAGGAAGGACTCCGTCGCACGAGATACGGATTTACTCTTCATGACGTCAGTACATGGTCAGCAGTCGGTGATTTTAATGCTGACTAGGGCCTTATATCTAAGGTATTGCTTACTCTCGCCCTACCACACACACACACACACACACACACACACACACACACACACACACACACACACACACACAGTACATTGTAACAACAATGAAAAAGAGTAACCTTTGCATAATAAGGCAAGAATATAACCCGAGGCGGTTTCCGACCTCACGCCAGGTAAACTGGCCCGTTCCATTCACTTAGAATGCATATTTATATATATATATATATATATATATATATATATATATATATATATATATATATATATATATATATATATATATATATTCGTTATGGAAATCAGATGTGCTTCAGGAGTGCGAGCCGGGCCCGGGCCAGCTGGTTGACGGTCCACGGGTGTCCCCCTACTGGCCTCCTGGGGCCAAGGTCTGGTCTCCGGTGTTTCCCCTCCCACGATAAGAGTCCACAGCTGGCAGTAATCCCCACCTTGCCTCAGCCGTGGGCCTCTCCCGAGCTCCACCATATACGACGTCCAGTGAGACTAATAACTAAGGTACACAATCAGGTTCTGCCAATCTACGTATGATGTCCACCAGCTCCTCTACCTGTTTCTGATGTTTGTAATAATTCAACTATTGCTGTTTCCACTTCCTCTTCTTTTCCTTTTCCTTCTCCATATCCTACTGCGCTGTGTGGCGTCAGCTGCCGCTGCAGCTGCTGCAAGGCTTGGCCTGCGGCTTGAGGGATCTTTTGCTTATCCTTGGGATACCAACAAACGTCCCGTCGACGTGTCTCACGGCATCTCTGACATATGTATTTGTTGTATCTGGTGACGTGTGTCTTGCCTGGGATACGCTTCGCGCCATATTTTGCGGACACTGAGGTCTATACCTCTGCTGCTATGACTGGCTACTCTCACCGTAATCTACGCTTCTAGACTTATATTCTAGACGAACATATAAAGAAAAAGTCGACTTACAGCTGCGACCACTATACAAGAGTGCACCATAACCCATCAATTGTTATTAATTTCTTCATTCACTGGCATGAATCTCAAACACCATTTCCCTCAATAATCCTCCTGGCAGGTTTTTTCTTGGCGATCATTTTTAACGATCACCACTCGCTTGGCTCACATCTTTACTCGTAAAACGAAGGAGGAAAGATTTCCAGCCCCTCCCTCCCGGTTCTCTTATTAATCGCCCTCTATGACGAGCAGGAGATACATGAGTAGTATTCTCTCTCCCCTGCCTCCAGGGATAATAATAGTAATAATAATAATAATGATAATAATAATAATAATAATAATAATAATAATAATAATAATAATAATAATAATAATAATTATAATGATAATAATAATAATAGTAATAATAATTGTGGCAGCCAAACGTAGGATTAATTAAGAAGAGCCACATAATATCCTCTTCCCTCCGCCCCTTCATAACCCAGATGACAAAGTAGCAAATATTGACCCGGGAAGGAGGGCTGGCTGGTACGGTGGGGCAGCCCTTAGGGAGTGGGGCTTCGACGTCACCGGCATCCTCTGGTTAGTGTAGTGGGTGAGCCCTTGGGGAGTGGGTCTCCTATGGTGTCTCAAGTCTCCTTTGCTTGGGCACAGGGCCAGCCCTTGGGGCGTAGGTCTCCCATGGTCCCTGAGCGCGCGCCCCCCGTGGCCAGCTGAGCGCCAGAGGGAACATTCACCTTTAACCCCGGTAGCATCCGCCACTACAGCTCCGTCCTAGCACGAAGTCTTGACCTCACAGCCAGAAACATAAAGGAGCCAGAGGTATCAATGGAACGACTGCTCTCACTCCTCATGAACACGACATTATGACCCTTGGATAGGTGACCTGAGTCTAAATTAAGTGTCAGGTCACAAACAGGGTCATCATACCTAAGGGTCGTACCATTTCTGATTTAAAGGGTTATCTGTCAGCCTTCATAGGGCAGAGTTGAAATTATTTATCCAAAATTTACAGAGTGGCCATCTGCATATGTACATTAAAGGCATCTGATGCGCACTTGTCACCGACCTATAAATACATCATGACTAATAAAACGCTTCAGTCCTGCAGTCAGTTTAACGTTCAGCCTCAATGTGCCTCAACTAAAATGGTTCCAACACTGGAATATGTTTAATAAACCACCTGAAAGAGAGGTTTTGCTAAACCAATAGAACCTTCCACCACGTCTGGAGTTTCAACTAAATTGAAAGATGGAAAGCCAGCGTCAGCCTCGACCGCCAAATAATCACCGCCAATGTCGCACGTACGAACAAATTACTTGCCACTCCTCAGAGCTTTCACTCAATGTGGCATTTAATATCTCTAAAAGCTTTTAAGTTCTAACACAGGACCCCTCAATCCACCACAGTTCTTCCAGTGTCCTGGAACATTATGGAACTTTCCAGTACCGTGATGCGCGCAAGAGATAAATGGGTCTCCCTAAGGGGTGTGCCTGGCATTCTCTGGAACAACTTGGCATGGAAAACCGCGGGAATCACCGCTGAAATAAACTTCGGCTAAAACCATCGCTCTTCTGGGGAACAGAAAGACGAATGGATGCGAACGAACATGCCTCTTGCCAGCATTAATTCAAGTGAGACCTTGTTTCCAGCGACCCGTGGGAGGATCCAGGCTTCCAGTGGCTGCTTTGCATACACGGAGACGATCACCGCTGGAATCATGACTCTTCTTATCCAAGTGGAACAGATTCGCTACAACGATGGATGGCCTTCCTGGACACTTTTGCTTTTGTCTCAGCTCCGTTCAGAGGGCTCACAACCCTCGACCTCGGCTTTGGGGTCACCTCATGAAGTTAAGAGGTTAATTACCCTCGACAACCACAAGTTGAATTACCCCCACATACTGGGGAGTTAGAACCACCCTTCGGGAATCATCACCTGTGGTTATCTTGTCACTAGGGGGACGTACCCGCTTCATGAAGCATTGGCTGGAGTCACTTGATCATGTCGGGGGTCGTGCGTGGTCGTACCGCTCACATGACGACCCTATGAAGGAACAGTGGTTTGTACCACTCCCTTCAATGACCTCAGAACATACCCCCTTAGAAAACCTTTCTTCTTTATGCATTTCTCTCTATTTTCTTTCTTTTCTCCCAGACTCTTGAAAATTTCCAATTATTGTACAATTATTTCTAGAAGTAGTTTCAAAAGCATGGACGATTACCTGGTCATTAATACTTTTCCCTCATGATATATCTACATTCACAACTCCTCAACATAACCTAACACAGTTGACCACAGTAACCCGGACTCCAACCTGGAGTATAAAACCTCCTCATCAATCCCATCCAAACAACTCGTTTGTCAATTACTTTTTACAGAGTGTCAAATGCAAACTTTTTGTCCATTTCTTTTTATTTGAGGAAAAAAAATCAATTTCGAGTGTTCAGATTAGTTAAAAACTGAAACAAACGTGAAGCAAAAGTATGAAGTTGGTGGCGGAGGATACTTGTGGTTTAGGGCAAATTTATTCATAGCCAGCCAGGTCTTGTCCTGGCCAGTGAAATATAAAGGGGAGGAGGATTTATCGGTGAAGCGTGTCTTTATCTGCATACGAATGCAAGAACGCTTGTATGAGAGTCGTTCCTTGCCAGTGTTTCTGCTGTTGTTAACGACCTTGTTGTTCGTCCCGAGGAACAAGAAGAACCGCCCAGTAACTACCAGACTCTCCTTAATCCGATGCCTTCTAAAAGGCATACTTCTAACCAAGCTCTCATGTCTCAGAGTCGATAGGCTAGACCCTCTCCCCGCCAGATCTTCAATAGCAGACGGTCTGATATAAAGATGGTACTGGTAAATGCTGAAGATATAATAGCTACATCATCAATAATTATAGTGATAATGATATTATCATTACTATCGTTTTCATCATTATCAATATCATTATCAATATCATTATTACTATTATCATTATTATTATTATCGTATCATTATTATCATTATTATTATCATCATCACAAGCCAGCCGGACCTGGGCATTAAGCCTTACACCAAGTGCAACAAACAGACCATTAACCCGGGATCTCACCCCACACAGCCCTGGCTCCTCCTGTAATTACGGTAATTAAACGATCTCGTCAAGCTGAGCCGAGGTAATGCTGGATTACACTGGCTCTCCCACAAGGTGGAGCACCATGACGGGTGTTGTAGATGAGGAATATCACAACCCGGCCGACCCCGGGCCGGGAAAGGAGGTGGAGTGACAGCGGAAGGCGGGATCATTCTTCGTTGTCACTATGATAACTCAGTACAGCTACATCTGGCCTCCTCCAGCTAAAGCTGTCTCCATCATTCACTCTCTTCGCCTGACCTCCAGCTAAAGCTGTCCACTTATGCTCCCTCCTGGTACCTGTTAGGCTGACACTCTCACTGGTCACTAGGTGTCAGATGTGGAGAGTCTGGATGTCAGGGATAAGAGTCTAGTGTCAGCGGTGAGTGATTTGGTGTCAGCTGTGAAAAGTTTGATGTCAGCTGTGACAGCCATGAAGTCATCAGGGAGAGAAGACCAAGCGTCAGCTGGTCCCATCTATACATATAATCCTATCAGCCAATTGTTTTAGAGTCGAAATTCATAACCAATTACACTTGCAAATTACCTTAAAGTAATGATTACCAAGAATAATGAAAATGCGCCGTGGCCCGCCTGCTATTCCTGCATTAAATGCATCATTAAATGGAGGAATATTAATTAATTTGCAACAATGATACTGCAGGCCAGGGCAGGGACCGGCCCACGGCACGCTAGGCCACCCACACATACACACACATATGGATACTTACACACACACACACACACACACACACACACACACACTAAACCCTCCTACTATAATCCAAATTTAGTGATTATAATCTCGGCTCTTTTCCCAGTTCTCTGCACTATAATACCTATAATCCTCTCCCCCACCCCCATCTCTCTGCCCCAGCCCTCCCAAAATCCCATGCTCTCTCATCTCTCTCTCTCTCTCTCTCTCTCTCTCTCTCTCTCTCTCTCTCTCTCTCTCTCTCTCTCTCTCTCTCTCTCTCTCTCTCTCTCTCTCCCAGACCAATATTTATGGACGTTCGTTACGATAAAGAGGAAATAACCCAATTCCGATTTCAGGATTTCGAGTCCCAGGACGCCGTTCAAACCGGAGGGGAAGACGTTTCTCAACCCGTGCCACATCCTGGGGATAAAACCTCCGCGCCAGACACTCATTCAAGTCTTATACAAACACACGCACGTAGTACAAATATACCTACACACATCCACACATGTCGATAAATAAATTGTGTTTATTTTTCAGATATTACTAGCTTATATATATATATATATATATATATATATATATATATATATATATATATATATATATATATATATATATATATATATATATATATATATATATATATATATATATGGCACGAGGATGCGCTACACGCAGTAACAGGGACTTGGATGGATTACCCTGAAAAGCGAGGGTTTGACCAGAGTGTGTACGCTATCGTCGACTGACGAATGATAAAGCCTCGCCAAAGGTAGTGACTTCTCTCGTGGCGAGACGTCAAGTAGCCGAGGTCTGATAACAGCCTCCCCCCCCCCTCTCTCTCTCTCTCTCTCTCTCTCTCTCTCTCTCTCTCTCTCTCTCTCTCTCTCTCTCTCTCGTCCTACGAGAATGTGTGCACTATAACGCATTGTAAAAGCCACTGTGATTCCCACCTTTCCTTCCATTTACCTGCTACGCTTCACACCTAATATAAGCTTCATTTGGGTGTACACAACCACGAGACATATAACTCATATTTCACTCATAGGTCGTGAGGTAGCTTGATCACACAACACCGGCAGAAACGATCCATCACTATTATCAACTTCGGCAAGGAACCAAATTGGGTCTCTGTACCACACGGGTCTCTCGATTGCCTCAAAGACCATCGACGGAGCGCGCCAAACAACACTACCATTACCCACGAGTCTGCCGCTGCAAGGGGACAACAACGGAGTTATTCTTGGCGTGGGGAGAGGGGGGGGAGGGGGGAGGGAAGAGGAGGAGGAGGAGGAGGAGGAGGAGGAGGCAGGGGAAGCCGAGCCTGGACTTTACGCCCGTGAGCCGTCAACAGCCCCAGCTCCCAGCAGACTTACAGGCCACTCACTCCATGGGTAGGCTCTCCTGGAGCGGATAACCTAATCAACCAACACCTTACCAGGGTTGTGTGTCAACTGAGGAAGGTTTCCAATATCCACTTTGATCAGAGCTCCTGTAACACCAGGTCTTTCATCTGAACACGTGCAAAACCGTTACACTTTTGTTTCCTTATCAAACCCGCTTCACTAAAGCCGCTCCACCAAGATTTTCACACCGACTTTCCATCACAGTTGCCGCTTCAGAGGCTCACATCACACCTCCTGCAAAAATTCAGACCTGAAAGACCCTTTGGGCCAAAGCTCCTACCTATCAGACCATCAAGGGCTTCTGGAACATTAATATCCAGAACTTCTTCAAGATTTTCAAAACCTTTCCCAAAAGCTCTCTCCACAACTGCCCGATTATTGTCAAGGGATTCCAAAGGAACTTAAATCACAGTTCATAAAGAGTACGTGTTCAGAAAACCTTCGGCCAGAGCTGGTGGGTTCTCAGGGAGCCCTAAATCCCCAGGCTGTTCCAAGCAGGATCAGATAGAGGATTACGGCCCTTGGTAAGAAGCTTGGTATGGCTCAATGTTGGTAGACTGTTCCAAGAAGAGCTTCGCAGAAGATTATGGCACTTGGTAAGAGCTTCCATACGGTTCAATATCATATACTCACCTACTTAGAAAGAATTCAAACGAGTGTGAGCATATTTGAATTATTGCTCATAATTTCCAATTCCTTTGACACACACACGCATACACACATACAAACACACACACACACACACACACACACACACACACACACACACACACACACACACACACACACCTGACTCAGAGAGATGACTAGCAAGCAGACTGAGGTTTCTGACTGGACATTACGTTAACCATCTTGTGAAGACCAACACCTGACGATATGTTCTTCCTCCTGAAGGCCAGGTCATCTCCAGATACTAGCTAACAAGCCATAACATGGGCACCAACTACACACGTTATACTTTCCTCAATCATACATATATACATATATATATATATATATATATATATATATATATATATATATATATATATATATATATATATATATATATATATATATAAAAGACAGTTCTCTGTGTGGCATAGGTGGCACAGAGCCAGCTGTGTGTGTGGAGAGGGTGGCTCAGAAAGCCGACAGTAAGGGATAATGAGACGAGAGACGTGTTACCCACGAGTGTAAATGTTAGGCAAGCTCCGGGGTCATGGCACAGTCTCCTGCCATATTGATGCCTGGCCTTCACTATCTGACGCACCAGACTGTACCTGCTATGCCTGTACTCTCACCACCTGACGTACCACACTGTACCTAGCGTAACTGTATCCTCTGTACACACACACACACACACACTATATATATATATATATATATATATATATATATATATATATATATATATATATATATATTTATATATAATTTATATATAATTTATATATAATTCATAATCAGATGTTCTTAAATCATGCTAAAAATGATTATATTTGCAGCAACTAAGAACAACCCTTTTGAAACAATTCAATTTGTTCCAATTAAAAGCTGCTGTTGTTCACATATGCAACCCAGTGAAAGCAAACATAAAAAAAAAAACATGTCCGCCATTAATAACTAACAACCTAGACAGTAATTGACAAGAATCAACTTTGATCAATTTTTGTGTGTGTGTGTGATGCTTGGAATGGATTCTGGCTCAATAACCCTCAGGTGCTGACGGTCAGTAAGTCCAACAACACACACACACACACACACGGGGCGATGCGGGTGATTGCGATGTTAAAACACAACGGCAGAAATGCTGATATTTCTGAGAGAATACAACTGCCTTCTGACCCCTCCTTGCAGTGAAACTGTCCTGTTTATTCCCGGAGACTTCTGCAAATTGACGCAGCGTGACGTCTGCCTCGACTCCCAACGCGATCGAAGGTCTTGGACCAGACGCAAGGGAACACATGCTGGGCCCGAGAGACCGACCCGACACGTCCTGGGATCCCTCGCCTGAGGATCACAAGACTGGCAATAAAAGGATGAGAGAGAGAGAGAGAGAGAGAGAGAGAGAGAGAGAGAGAGAGAGAGAGAGAGAGAGAGAGAGAGAGAGAGAGAGAGAGAGAGAGAGAGAGAGAGAGAGAGAGAGAGAGAGAGAGAGGAAAACTCCAGACGTGAGGCTGGAAACAACACAGCCAGCCTCACCGAGAGGCTCGGCCTGACCAAAGGACGAGGAGGAGGAGGAGGAGGAGGAAGACAAAGTAAATGGTCCTTACTTTCATATCTGCCTTGGTGACAACCTGCCATTGTTAAGGACACCCCGCCCGGAGGCGTCCTTGCCTGAGTGTCACCGCCCGCCCACGTCTTAACACACGTCATGCCGCCTCGCTCCAAAGACGCGGCCCGTGTGTCCGACCTGCCCCATCCATGTCTCATGGTTCCCCTTACGTGTGAGGAGTGTACTTTATGAGCCCCCCTAAACTGGCAGGAGATGGAGTCATGCGGGTGATAATCTCTCCCTCACTGTTTACCGTAACATTTGGTCTTCCACGTCCAACCCAAGTAATGGTGAAAATACCGAAGGAAAATTGAAGAGAAAGAAGAAACGATGCAAATCATCTCAAAAGATTAGTATACAGATAGTGATATTTTATATATATATATATATATATATATATATATATATATATATATATATATATATATATATATATATAGATAGATAGATAGATAGATAGATAGATAGATAGATAGATAGATAGATAGACAGATAGATAGATAGATAGATAGATAGATAATCTATCTTAATCATGTCATATACAACAAATGATACACACACGAGACGAAGAAACACTGGCAGAAGTTATTGCCTCCACGTCGACAACTTCAAATTCTCAGAAACGTAAAATACAAAGCGAAAAAACGACGTTGCACTTGAGGAAAATTTTTAATAACTTTACTTCTTACGGACGAGTCTGTCATTCAGTCTTCATAGAAAATAATAGAATTATACGATACAATCATCTAACACACTGGCATCAAGCTACCTCTCAAATACCCGACATTTATGTATGTAGCTTTTCCTTGGATATCTGAATAATTCTCCTTAAGTATGAGAAATGTGTGTAGGGCTCCTCCCTAAATACATGAGGCTGAACACGGTTCCTTAAATATTTGATATATGAATAGGGCTGTTCCATAACTATACGAGATAAATATCTGAGACTGCTCCTTAAACATATGCACTGGGCCTGTTCCTTAAACATCTGAGGCACAGGGATAACATTACTCGTTCAATAACGCTTTAGCGATGCATGAAGTCCAAACCAAACAACAGTGTTACAGCCATGTCATGTGGTCGCTACAGTGACCTTGCAGTGATGGGTGAGGCCGGAGAGACGGTATGTAATGTGAGGAGGACTGTGTCTGCTGGTGAGGCTGATACGACCACGTAAATTGACACTAATACAGGGTGAGGCGTCGTAAGGAAGCGAACGTAATGAGATGTAAGTGAATCATGAGCGGACTGGACAACTCTGCTCCGTCGTCCATTACACTGGTGTGAAGAGCGACCTCTCTCTCACAGCTCCAACCTTCCCCAGAATATGCAAATTGATTAATGTCTGCAGTTCAGCTCCAAAGTTAGAAGAGAGAGAGAGAGAGAAAGAGAAAGAGAGAGAGAGAGAGAGAGAGAGAGAGAGAGAGAGAGAGAGAGAGAGAGAGAGGGGGGGGGGGGGAAGGACCGTGGGACGTGCCATGACGTGTCCAGACCAGGCCCTCCGCCACAATACTGACGAGTGCATGTCCCTCCCATCCCATCCTCGTCACCTTCCCCTTCATCCAACACCGTCAGACGACTCTTGAAACGCTCCTCCTCACTTGCTAAACACTATGGATACGACGACTGTCATCCCCTTTACTGGAAGCTTATTTGACAAGTCCAATCCCTGGAGAGGTCCATTATCATGCTAATTACACTTCGGCGCAGACGAGGGTCCACCGTCGCTTCAGTATTCACATGGCCGTCGAAAGCACTCTGTCCACACCAGAAGCGCAGCACGTAATCATGACCCACAACCTGGCTGATCATATTCTGTCTCCTCTGCTTTGGGATGAAGATCTGGGTAAAAGTATGCTAATGTCCAATACATGCTACCCCTCTTTACAATGATTCAAGGAGAATTTTATCTCCGTAATCAACTATTTAAGTAGTCTATCTCCATTTCATCTGGACCATCCTACGTCAAAAGAAACGGAGAAGGAGGAGGAGGAGGAGGAGGAGGAGGATGGCAGACATGTGGGTGTCTGAGGCATCCTCAGAGGAGGGTAGGCGTGCAGTGTTACACGTCTGAGCCAGGCAGGAGCAGGTGACCCTCAGGCTCTTTGCGAAGTCTGACGACAGCTTGATGCGACGGTCAGGGCCGACCTCACTTGCCTCCCTCTATGTTCAGTAAATCACGCTTACCTTAGTATAAAGTGGGAGGCTGCTGCTGTGGGATAGCTGAGCACTCACTCTTTCACCGATATCAAGCGATACATCCACTCACTGATGATTCTTTTTCTTGTCCTCTGTTTTCCTCCGCTCTTGATACTTCCTCCACTTCTTTCTCCACAGTGAGAGTCTACAACATGGCCCTCTTCCCCGCCAGCGAGAGGCTAATCCCTTGGCACTCTTCCCCCATTATCGGCAACTAATCTGCAGCTTTAGTGCCGTGTCGTCAATCCTGGAGGAGTTCCTCCATAAGGAAGATCCAGTAGAGAAGCAACGTTGCCAAGAGTTCAGCAGATATAATTTTTCCCTTAAGACTCCAGGAGTGTAGTTCCCCCTGTCCGCTTCCATACGACCCAATAAAGATCATCCCAACCACCACCACAAGATCCCTTTGGGGGGATACCCTTAAGGACCCAGCAAAGAAGTCTTCCCACCTCCCTCCTCGAGGACCTAACACGAGAGGCTTTCGCCCAGGCCATCTCGCAGAGGTTATTACCCCCTAGGGGCACAGGACGGGATGGTACGGAGGCCTCAAGCGTTAAGGGAACACAGGGACTGGGCAAGAGGAAGTAATATACATAGCCTGCTGGTGCCTTGGCTTCTACCACATTTTTAAGCCTTTAACTCTCATTTTCTTGCACATCTTAACTTTCTATTCCTCTACCTCTCTCCCATTTTTTCACTCCCCTCCCTCGCTGTCCACTTGGTTCCACTTCTCACACACTAGATCTTTACATCTTCATCCGCCTTCTCTCCTCGTTCCGCCTACATTTCTTTCTCCTACTTTTCGTTAAGCTTTCCGTTCCATCCCACTACCACACCACGGGCCTCCCTCCATCCCTTCCCTCTCCGTACGGTGACTCCAGACAAGGCAGGAGGAGGCAGCAGCTACCACCTAGCAGGACGCCAGTAACGCTGCACTTGCGTCATTCACCTTCTGCAACACCTCTTCCAAATTTCCTACACATACCTAGCAAACAGCCATGTGCTCGCCATGCACGCGCCACGTGATCCTCGTCATCACCGATCACCATACCACACAGAAAGCACGTCATCATCACCACACCACACCGCAGACAGCCACATCATCATCATCATCATCCTAGAAGACTCGCCAGAATACCCTCACCCCACCATAACTCCATCAAGACTATAATCGTACCCACAGCCAACCACGACACCACCCCGCCAACACTATGACATTACCACACACACGCCATCAATACCCCAAACACACACACACACATGCCATCAACACAACAATAAGAAGGCTCTACGCCCGCTTCTCTATCACCACCGCACACACACCCGACACACGAGAGCGTTTCCCGGAGACACACCAACGTCTTCCTAACATTCTAAATGCCTAAAGATCAAGTTATCAAGCCAGAAAGAGACGTGCTGGCCCCAGAAATCCCAGAAGACAACACAGACACACAGACACACAGACGCACACACACACACACACACACACACACACACACACACACATCGAACACCAAAGTGCCAACACCAGCTGCTGCAGCAGAGACCTGGAGACCGTCTCCTCCTGAATGGCTGATAAATGATTCAATAACACGATACCTGCTCCCTGGTTCTCAAGTGCTCCTCCACCCAGATTAACTGTAATCTTGATGTATTTTCTACGTATAACATTACGCTTTCCCTTTCATTACTAGAAACAAGTCTGCTCTAAAGCCTTTTGTTTTCCAGACTTGAGAATCTTTGACCGTCCTCCGTCTATATTCACGACTACCTGGAGTCATGTAGCGCTGGTAGGTACCGCTCTGGTTTCTCTCACTGTGTCCCTCAAGATCTCTTTCTCTCATCTACATACACATGACACGAGTGTTACAACACCTACCACCCCTCCCTCTAAAGGAGACGCCCCCTCCCTCCTTCCTTACACAGCCTTTAAGATACTGACTTATCTTCTCTTTACGAGGGAGGAGTGACCCAATCGATAACTTCCCTTAACGCTGCAGGACTGAGCGTCAAAGGGCCCGTGTGTCCCAACACACACACACACACACACACACACACACACACACACAACAGTAGCCTTAATGTGAGTAACATGGAGGGTCCTTCTACCACTGTACAACCGGCTACCGGCGTTTCTCCCATCTCAGCCGGCCCTCTGCCTCTATCAAACCGGCTGCCAGCGTCCTTACGTCCTCAGCTGGTACTCCAGAAACAGAAACTCGCCCTTGGCAGCCGCTAACAACTCCACACTCCCTCCTAAGAGCAAGCCACATATATCGATTTTCCAATATTCATCTCGTTCATTCTTCTTTCTCTTACGTCTTTCCCAGATCAACTGTTGTGTTGAGCAGTGCTGTCAACCCCGCCTGGTGGAGTGGACGACCAGCCTGCAGCAGGTGAGGAGGGATATCCCAGGATTGTCTTGAGGATATAACTCCTTCAGGAATTTAAGTTGCCATTAAGAAAAAATATTGCTGTTCTACCAGCTATGTTGTCTAACGTAATGAACTCTGACGAGCCATAGTCTTGACAAACCAACATTATACATACATACACACACACACACACACACACACACACACACATATATACATATATATATATATATATATATATATATATATATATATATATATATATATATATATATATATATATATATATATATAATGAGAATGACCATGACAAGAGGGGAAAGAGGCAAATATAGGATGGGCTCAGCTTTTACTCCCAGCCTTGAATAAAAAATTGCTACCTTCAACCCTCGACAGCGAAGACAATAACAGTAGAGAGAGAGAGAGAGAGAGAGAGAGAGAGAGAGAGAGAGAGAGAGAGAGAGAGAGAGAGAGAGAGAGAGAGAGAGAGAGAGAGAGCCTTTCTAGGGAGAAAATAAAAAGTGAGAAGGTAAATAAGGGTGAGATTGATGTGCTGACTGTGTGAGTGTTTGTACAGAGAGAGAGAGAGAGAGAGAGAGAGAGAGAGAGAGAGAGAGAGAGAGAGAGAGAGAGAGAGAGAGAGAGAGAGAGAGAGAGAGAGAGAGAGAGAGAGAGAGATCGCTAGCTCAGTACGACTCATACTGAAACCAATCGTCCTGCCATTCCTAATCAATGAGAACCTATTGCATCTGGCTCTGTCATTTGGTTGATTAAAGTCGGACGCTTGCAGTAATTCATGATGCACACCCCCCTCCCCTACACACACACACACACCAGGTGACGGGAATTTTAATTACGAGGCCCACGAGAAGTGAGGGGCCCTGACGTCCGCACACCCCCGGCTGTGTTGTATCCAAATTTCATGTATGAAATTATCCATCCAAACGATAGAATGATATTCGAGTTTGCGTCACTAGTCACTGAAGATTGGAAGCTAATCACAACCCGCTTCCCTGATCACAACTGAAATCCTTCACTGCGATGTTGGAGAAAAAAAAAATTGCCAAAAAGATCATTCCTTTTTGTGATATAAATGTTTAGATAAAGATCAACCGCACCTTGGAAGACGGAGGTATCGCATCCGATGTACGACAACGAGAACCAGGCGATCTAAGTGGGATGCAGGACGTTACGAGACCCAGCCCATCACTAAGCCTGGATGTCATGCGTTCCTGCCTCCCACACACGGGCCTTAAAGAGGCCATCATAATGATGTAGAAATTGAAGTGGACTTCAGTATAATTTAGAATCCCACAGGCGCCCTCAGCGCATCCCCCAGGGTTAAGATAAGAGCCAACCACATCACTCGTGGAGTTCCGAGATCAGGATTGTATTCCCACTTCAATTTCCATCTCCAGTTCCTTCCAGCACAGCATAATTAGTCATTCGAGTCCTGTAATTACATGTGAAGCTAAGTTTCACATCTGTTAGTTTGATGTGTCACTGACCAAGGTATTATTCCCCAACGTTCTTCATCATCTTCATAAAGCAGTTTAGGTAGTTCAGTATTCAGTTATTGAAAGCTGCCATGGTGACTGAAGGTATGCAGGGCTGACACAAGTGTCAGCAGGGAGGAGTGTGGCTGACGGATAGGTTCTGATTTGAGTTTCAGCAAATCAGTTTGTTAAGTAATACATGTAAATCTCTCGCAGTTATTTCCGAAAGACAAGAACTATTTCCCCAGCTTCCCACGGAGCCACAGGCAACAGAATGCAGATAGTCTGGGTTACTAATTGTATCCACGCGGTCCGTCAGGCTTATTCCCTCGTAGCATTATAGTTAATAACATTATGGCTGCATTATACGGAGATTCTATCATAGAGAATTATCATATAAAGATTTCAAAATATTAAACGAAAAAGCTTGTGCAGTTTTTATCTTTAACATTTAAAATTCACCCTCAACATATAGCTCGAGAGGTGAGCTCGCTCCGGGTTTTGCCTCACGATCTAAAATGCTTTGTTAAAAACTACAGGAAAATGTGTAGACATTTATATACTTATGACGCTGAAGTGGCTAACATTTGAAAAGGAAAGTGGTAACTCTCTAACCTTACAGACGGTAACCTTCTTACGGTAGAGCCCATCAAAATATGTGTGACCATCGAAGGATATATCTAAACCATGTTCGAACAACTGAAGCCTCAGGCGAAGCCTCAATCTGGGTATATATCTAAAACAACTAACAACAACAATCATAAACTAAGTGAGAGAGACTCAGACCACGAGTGCTCACGTTAGAGTGGTACGGAGATTAGTTCGAGAAGGAGTGGGCCAGAGTCTGTGAGATGTTATAGCACATATGCCCCAGGAGGGCGGGGACGATGCTCGCTCAAGCTCACGATTATTCTACCACACGAACACTGTCTTGAGACAGCTACACTTGAGTCGACCCAACTAAAATGGTGTTCCCACTCGAAGGGGCTCCTGACGAACCTGCTAAAATGTTATTCCCACTCGACAAACTCGATTTAACCCGACTAATATGAGGAGTGTGAGTTCTCACAGGAACTGGAGACAGGTAATGAATAATAAACCATTGGGAAGTAAACCCTCACCCCTAAAAATGGGAATTGAATGATGCAAGTCTGAGATGAAGGGTCAGCATCTGTTATGCGAGAGCTTGCGTGAACCAAGCAAGGGTCATCGGCAACCAGAGAAAGAAAACAATCCGTGGGTGACTCACAAGGGAAGTACCCAAGGAAGAGAGGTTACGAGACAGTGTATGAAGGATGGCGAGGCTCCGGTTACCATTACAGTTACTGCAGACAATCTCCTTCATTGAGAAGGACCTTGTCACTCTAAAAATGTATCCACATGATTACAGTTCGTTTTACTCTACTGGGATCTGTACAGCGTCTGCCGGACATACGTCATGTGAACAGCGACTGTCAGGTAACACCCCTGAAGCCAGCTGAAACTCTGCGGCAGAATGAGCTAATTCCGAATCGTTTCAGCAATACGTTTAAAGCAACGAGAGCACAGAGAAAAGTTAACTGCCTGCTTACGTCGGGGTAGTTTGGATATCTGTAATATCTAGACCACTCAGAAGACGGCCCTACCTTACCAGGAAATACTAACTTCTTTTGTTCACAAACTAATAACAACATCCTGAGAGCAATTACCACAGACTCGTATCGTATCAGAACTTCGCTTACAACCAACTCAGCGAGTGGTCAGTCGGGCAGGCGATGGCCTGGAGCAAAGTGGCTCCCAAGCTACAAGAACTTTGATACCAACTTACAGATAGATATATGTGATCTCGAAACCTGAAGAAAAATAAGATACCAGTTATTCCAAACGAACTGATAAGGAGATATCCTTCATCACACATCAACAACCATCAAGTCTTGAACGCTGGCACAAAGGGACAGTCAATCACAACGGAAATAATAAACTTTCCAAAACTGAGACGGATTAGAAATTAAACATCTGAAGGAAACCGAAATCATAATTCCCGATGCCTCGATCACGACCTGCCACGTAGATGTCTTCTTCATCTGTCATCCCGACTCTATAATTACTCAGTAGCATCCCTGCTGCTGACACAGGCGGACGTTTATTATATCTTCCACTGCAGGGCGCCACTGTATTTCATCCCAGTTCCCGCCTCTAGAAGTTACACGACGCCACTATATTTCATCCCATATATATATATATATATATATATATATATATATATATATATATATATATATATATATATATATATATATATATATATATATATATGCAAAAGAAAATAAGATAAAAAAGGAAAATGAAAGTCGATAAGTTCCCAAGTGCACTTTTGTGTAATGATCACATCCCCTGACGATGTGATCACTACACGAAATGGCACTTAGGAACTTATTGTGTTTCATTCTCCTGTGTTTTTCGCCTATAGTAGAGCACGCGCACCCACCACTCTGACCTCTTGCAATATGTGCATATGCAGCAAGGCTGAACTCCTGACATTACAGTTACTATCCAGATCAAACTATCAAAACTCTTAAAATGTTACCAAGACAAAGGCGAGGGTCAAGAGCAGCTGGTCAACACCTGAATAACAATTACAACTACAACAACAACAACCTCCACAGAAGACACCGACTCTCGTGTTACTTGTGTATGAGGAACTTCACCTGCGCAGGGAACAAGCCTGTCTCTCACATTACCACAGATTATCTTCTCTCTCATTAGGTGAAATTGTACTATAATTCTTGCAGGTTTACGAACGTACGAACCAGAATCTCTCTCTCTCTCTCTCTCTCTCTCTCTCTCTCTCTCTCTCTCTCTCTCTCTCTCTCTCTCTCTCTCTCTCTCTCTCTCCAGCAATAAACCTCAGCCACGGAATAAAATATGGCTTTTGGCAACATTCTGTAATAACGTAAATCTTCGAGGTAAATGTAAGAGGAAAGTTTCTTTCCTGTTATCATGGGTAATTATGGTGTATTTTACGGGAGTCCAGATAATGCTAATCAACTCGCTAAGCGCCGTCAGGGAGAGGAGGTCCATACGTGGCAAGATCCAGCACAGGTAAGCTAGATGACCAACTTTACCACAAAAGAAGTGGCCATCGCCCTCTCATACTGAAGAGTAAGAGGCCCTCAGCTCTCACATAAACCTCCGAAGTGGACTTCCCACTCTCCCTCTAATGTAGAAAAGTGAGCGACCTCCCCACCCTTCTCTCTCTCTCTCTCTCTCACACACACACACACACACACACACACATACACACACACACACACACACACACACACACACACACACACACACACACGCACAAACCCAGACGTTTAGATACCATTCTTTTCCATCTGGAATCACCACAAAGATTATGAACTTCCGTGTCATCTCCACTATTCCAGAAACAACGACTTCGGTGTCACCTCCGTCATTGTGAGGGAGAGATCGGTAGTACCATCTGGCGCAGGTGATGAGTTTCTTTTCAAATCAGTCGGCTGATCCTCACCTCCACTCTCGCGCCAGTCTCGGGCTGCCGAAGCCAACACACTGGACACGATGACTGGCCATTCATCTCCACTCCTGCACCAGTCCCAGTCTTCCGTGCTTACCAGACCGGGCAAGAAGGTTGGTTATAATCATCTCCGCTCTAGCACCAAAGGCTTTACTGCAACCTCTCCAGGTGGACACGGCCATTGGCTAATCAATCCCACTCCTGGACCAATCTGCAGGCAGCGCTGTGGTTGAGAGTTCTAATATTCCCTTCCCAACGCCCGAGAAAATATTCCGTGAGTTTCTACGTTGTCTTATGTGTACGCTGAGTCACTACCTCCCTCTTACATATGAACATCAACCTCTCGTGGACGACAGAGCAACCCCCGTGCACGACGGTACGACCCACGTGCACGACGGAGCGACCCTTAATCATAAAAGCATATGGAACCCATGATTAAGAAGTCTGCCTTCATCTCACAAGGCCATCTTACTGAGGATCGTACCGTCGTGCTCAAGAGTCGTACCGTCGTGCTCAAGAGTCGTACCGTCATGCTCAAGAGTCGTACCGTCATGCTCAAGAGTCGTACCGTCATGCTCAATAGTCGTACTGTTGTGCTCAGTTTCTCAGATATAACACAAAAGAAGCGCTCCAACTTGTCCAAAATTGCGACACTTCTTCACGACCTTGAGACTCAAGCCGAAGCCCGAGCCACCATCCAATTTTGAAATTTTTTTCCTCATGACAGAAAACGGACCAACTGGCGAATGAAATAGACGAGAGAGAATTTCAAAATTTGAAAAAAAAAAAAGGAGAAGTCTTATGAACTCACAGAGCTAACTTTCGTGAGTGATGCGATTAGGTCTTTGAGTCTGACGGGAAACATCAAGTTTTAAGAAACAAGCTGACGTGAGTGATGCATGACCCTCACGGCAGCAAATCACACTGGCCGACTCGGATACGGACGGGCCTATTTCAAGGAAAATGGGAAGCGTTGTAACCCAATTACGCTTAAGCTGCTGGAGAGAGAGAGAGAGAGAGAGAGAGAGAGAGAGAGAGAGAGAGAGAGAGAGATTTATGGGAACTCTAGAGTCGCCCAAACCCCCAGTGACAATTAAACTGCTACAGTGCCTAAAAACAACCCAACAGCAGAATGGCGCCCTTAATGATCCACTGAATTCTTCAGCAAATCACGATGGGTCTGAGAATCCCCGACTGTCCGTGTGTCCCACACTGGAGATACTGTCAGCCAGGGAGCGTTGCCACAACGTAAGGTAGCAATCTGTGGTAAGATGGACGGATGGGAGCCATCACCTATTGTGTCACACGAGTGGTGGTGTGGGGAGTTCTACCGTCCCTCCTCCAAAATCTTCCTCACTAACGGCACTCCAATGCCTATGCCGCCTCCAAACTTCACCAGGATCTCGAGGTGCCAAGTTTCACTCTAGTTTTGGTGACTTACGAAGGAGATCGATTGAAGAAGGCCGTCGCGTCGCGTGGCGGCGACACGCCAGAGCTGATAACCTCCTCCGTCCGTCCGTCCGCTCCACGGTGATCCAAAGGCCTCACACAATCGATGGCGGGAGCTCACGTAACTACGGAACTCCCCTCTCCATCCAGGGCTGGAACCTCTGGCCGCTATAACTTCTGCGACAGCATTATATCTTTACAGCCCCTCCAATTAGCGTAAAAACGAGCGTGCCAACAACTTAATGAGTTTGAGAAGTTCGCCAGAAGCAAGGCTAACAGTGAGGGGTCTCGTCCTGGCGAGGGGTCGGTCCCTAATGAAGGGATCTTCGCTCATTATCCCGAGACATGTTGATGGGTCTTTTGTGAGGCTCTTGTGTGGCCATTTACTTGCCCTTTACAGATCCCAGCCCAGGAACCCTGAGTGATCCTTTGTGAAACTTTTGTGGCCTTTTTCTTGCCCTCCAATGCAGGAACATAATGGACCTCTGTGAAGATCCTGTGTGGCTATCTTCTCACGCTGATGCGTCCTTTTTAGTAACAAATGCCACTACAAACAGCTCAGGTCAGCATCATTTTCAAGATTTAACACTTGACGCATCCTGAGGTTGAATTCGGGTGTTACTATTCACTCAATCAGTATTACACTATGTATCCTAAACGCTGGTGAAACTACTCTAAAACCAAGACACTGATGTACTCTCACTCGTCCTCGTCTGCCAAGTACTCGAGGTAATACAGCAGAGTGGTAGAGTGTGCAGCCTCAAGTGCCTTGTCGTAGCTCGACTTTACTACGATCGTTAAGGTTTTTCGGCCCCTTGAGTGCGACGGTGAGACCCCGTGGACACGACGGTACGACCCTTAGGTATAATGACGTGTGGCTTTGGAACCGACTCTCTAGGGCAAGGTCAATGGCCAAGCCATCATACCCACGGATGTGATCGTCCTATCGTCGAACTCAGGGCTTTCAAGCCACCGTCCTCAAGAGGCCAAAGGTCATATCCTTCGATAAGAGCAAACATGAATGTTTTAACTTGCGTCGTAATATGACTGGAATATTCTTGTCCGATGGCTAAGGGAAAGAGACTCAGCTTATATCTCTACGTCCCAGCAAGACGAGATCAACCATCTCTATGCAAATGAAGTCCTGAACAGGAATAACTTCACAAGTAGCGTACTCAGTTTTTTCTTCAAATTCACGACTATCTGTGTATAATGCAAGGCGTAACCTCTGAATTCTACATGAATACAAAGAATATCGGATCAAATATCAAACGGATCTCCCCATCAAAAGACAGTTTGTGGTAGACGACTAAGGACTCGTACACACACACACACCGGCTGGCGCTCATCCCTCAACAAGAATAACAAAGGCAATCGAGAAACTGAGGTGTTTAGTAATATTTCTGTGTCCTCATCAATGTCATCATTACAACACACAGACAAACAAAGTAAGAAATACACACAAGTGACAACAGCGAACAGACAAAAAGTATATACTGAAACAACAAACTTCAGTGCTACAGTAAGCCAGAGGGACACAATGACAGGAATCAACAGCAACACAGACGCTCATAATAATAATAATAATAATAATAATAATAATAATAATAATAATAATGATAATGATGATACAATCAGATTATTACGAACAAACTAGTTAGCGATGGTTTCTTCTTACACAAAAGTTTTTGTCGACACTCAAACTACAGCGCATTAATGAACACCATCAAAAATGTTAAGTACATAAAATGGATTCTGGTTTGTACTGAAAACAAAAACAAAAAAATATATACACCGATGAAACGACCGTTTGCAGAAGCTGTTGGCATTTCAAATACAAGTGGTTATGTTTAAAAAAAAAGTGTGGAACGTTACGGGCTAACTTAATTCTTTATAGAGGAACAATGTTCCATGTGATTCTCCACTCAGATGCTACCATCTACATTTGTAGTGTTGCGTGTAAACATGTGAGACTTCACCACCAAGTAAATATTACATGTAAACAAGGAATCTGCCTATGTAAACAAGGCTGACAAACATTAAACATATTGTTTACGTAAACACAGCTTTTCTGAAAACGATATTTAATGTCGACCAGCGGAGTTTTCTGGGCAAGCAAGGACCTTTCCCCAAGTGAACAAAGATACAACTCCTGGAAACACAACGTGTATAACTTGGTAATAAATTTGCCCAAATGGCTAATTTCCATGTAAAGAGACCGAGCGCTGCCACAAAGAACCTCTGATGCTGAATCCTAGTTACCGGCAGAGACCCGACTACTTCTTCAGACACGGAGCACACCGCCTTCCAGCATCCAGCCCTCAAAGAGGCCCAGCCACCCACCCCCCACGCTACCCTACTTTCCAGGACGCCGTGCGGCGCACCTCCCAAGTAGAATGAAACTCACTGGCGTGGAATCTCTTCAAGGGTCTTTACTCTGCTGAGTCCGGCATCACCTGAGGCCAGAGCCACAACAAATGGGAGACGAGTGACTCAAGCCTCCAGCGAGGCGATGGCGGAGGAACTGGAATACACACACACACACACACACACACACACACACACACACACACACAGACATACACACATACACACGGTCTGGAAGACTTACTGGGTCGTTATTCCGGACACCTCCGTACGTTTCATGACGTCTTAACCAATGGGGAACGGACGCGTGAGAGAGTTCTTTCCTTCGAAGGCTCTGTGAGCGTCGGCAGCCCGACCTTGGCCGAGATACGCATGGGGAAGAAGGTAGCTGGCTCGCCTCCAACAGAGATAACCATCTTGAGCAAATGCTGATCGGGATCAAGCGGCTCGCCGTGAGTGCAATCACTCAGAAACTTTTTAAAACTGTCACTCATTCTAGAGCCAAGATTCGTGGATACGCAACCAGCTGGGTCCAATATTTCCATCAAAATCATCTGGAAAATGTTTCTTTTCCCGGGGCCGGATGGATCCCTACGTCACCATGCTTCCAAGTTGACTTACTTAACAGTAGAAAGTTGTCTGTGTCATCTCGTGTGGTAGCACACAAGACGTTCAAACTTAACAGGGTATATACACATCCATTCAACCCTTGAGCACGATGGTACACCCTTTGAGCACGACAGTACGACTTCTGGGAAACATGGCTTGTCCTTTAACATGACCTTTATAGGTAAGGTCAGAGGTCAGGCCATCATACCCAAGGGTTGTACCGCCATGCTCAAGGAGCGTATACCGTCTTGTTCACGGGCGTACCGTGTTGCTCAAGGAACGTATCAATGTACTCAAGGAACGCATCGCCGTGCTCATTAAACGCACAGCAGTGCTCGAGGAGTGTACCGTAGCGCATAGAGTGCTAATGACGCGCTGATGGACGCAGAAACCTAAAAATGATGGACATATTAAACTCACAACAACTACGGTAAAGTATAGGACATATTCCTGATGTCAGCTGAATGCGTATCAGACGGTGTCTCGTCAGCTGCCGTTGGTTGACTGAAGTTCCGTGTTATTACATCTCAAATATTACTTCAACAAGTTATAACTTCATCTGGAAGATACGAGAAGTATTCATGAAAGAAATATATCCATAAAACTACTACCCTCCCCACATGCGAAAGTCCAGAATGTTCCCAAATTTTACGACTTCCAAAATGAATGTAACTTTTCAAATCCAATTTCGGGAGTTGATTTCGTCCTTGACCCGCCGCCAAAGTCCTACATCAGGAGAAAAGTAAGTGAGACAAACTATCTGCTGACATATAACGTTAAGATAGCATTCATGTTCATGTATAATGAAACACTGAACAAGCTCATCACACACTCAGGTTTAGTCACCGCACTCAAAAGAAGCACAAAGAACTAATGGAGTAGGTGGTGAATGTGAAGAGCTTTCACGTACTTAAAAGGCTTTCTGACGGCAGAGAAAGTTCGAGAAACGGGCCCCACGGGTGTAGGTCTTTCTCCCCGCACAGTACGAATAGGGAATTATGTCTAAATGCTATTGGAATTCGAGACGAGACATCAGAGTGTTCCAATTCTATTCAGAAATCCACCGAATTCTTTTCTTCCTGGAAATAGTCCTTAGGCTGTTTGCAGCAGACGGAGCCAAAGGCCTTAACTGAATTAATTGTGAGCCCCGCGAAGCCCTTTTCTTATGCAAACGAGGTGCTGCTTAGTGTAGGGAGGTGGTGCCACCAGCCAACAGCTCGGCGGCACGAGAGCCTTGTTGGTAGATAATGGGAGGAAATAAAATGATGGAGTAGTCTTCATCTAACAAAGCTCACCGTCTACCAACCCCACCATCAACTAACCCCACCATCAACTAACCCCACCATCCCGCTAACCCCCGGCCTTCTCGTAGGTGTGGACGTCCTCCGGGCTACAAGCCACAGAGAAGCCTACATCATCATCATCCATCACCTTCAAGAGATGATGGCCAGAGAGTACCTACCCTCGTCCAGGACTAGAGGCGAGGCTACTGCTGCTGGGGACTTGGGCCCGGGCTACCGCTCTTCAGGACAAGGGTCATGGCTACAACTCCTGAGGACAAGGACTCTGGTTATTCCTACTGAGGACTAGGGCCATGGCTATCCGTCCTGAGGACTAGGACTGAGGCTAATGCTCCTGAGGAAGAGGGCCTGAACTACCACGACTGAGAAACTGCAATTCATTACCCAACATAAATCCTCAAGGAAATTGGTTACGAGGTAGAGAAAACTGGGGGTGGCGTAGTCGTGGGGTGCTGATGAGGTAGACAATATTGGGTGTGGGAGACTGTTGAGGCGTAGCAAGTGGGCGTGGGAGATTGATGAGATAACAAGTGGGCGTGAGAAACTGACGAGGGATGGCAAGGGGGCGTGGTGAAAACGGGGAGTTGATATCCAAGTTAATGCAAGGGCAAAGCGAAAACGGGCG
Source organism: Panulirus ornatus (assembly GCF_036320965.1). Classification (NCBI taxonomy): domain Eukaryota; kingdom Metazoa; phylum Arthropoda; class Malacostraca; order Decapoda; family Palinuridae; genus Panulirus; species Panulirus ornatus. Next base: position 3,810,808 of record NC_092236.1, on the reverse strand, counting down.
ATGAGAAGACTACACTATCTTGCTCTATATTTCACCAGTCACTCGCTCTACAGCTTCTTTTAATCTATGTCGTGCCTTAGCGGCTCTATATCAAATCTTAGAGATATCTTTCAGCCAAAACATCTTTATGCTAATCCATCTGCTGATAAAGAAACAGCTCGTACATTATGAAGCATCTTTATGCAGCATTAGACTAAATTATTCTCAAATAGTTAAAAAAATAGATGCTTATCTGTTCCTTACTGCATTGCAAGTTAATCTTTCAGTTAACTGATACTTGTAAAAGGCACTTATCTTTATCAGTTGACGTGTGCATATGAGACAATTTCAGGACTATTATATCTACGAGTAAGCCACATCTAACCATCAACACCACAGGACGGCGTGTCCACTGATTATCTCATTCTATTCATCTGTTTGTCTTTTGCTTACAGAAAGGGAGAAGACGCGACTCCCTAGCTACTATCTTCTAAAATCTAGTCTGTGTTCGACAGTGTTTTCCTGTATGGACGGACCCTCCTGTAAACACACCGTATGGAACAGGTTCTTGGGTTTGGGGGCAGAGCCATGTTTGACCCGGCAGATCATAACCCTATGCAGTGCCACAGTGAACCAGACGAACGTAGCAAGGTGCAGTGCCACGGTGAACCAGTCTGCCACAGCAAGTCGACAACAGCAAAGTGCAGTGCCAGAGTGAAGCAGACAACCATAGAAAGGTGCAGTGCTACAGTGAACCAGCCTGCCACAGCAAGGTGCAGTGCCACAGTGAAGTAGACGACTAGAGCAAGTTGCAGTGCCACAGTGAACTAGACGACCAGAGCAAGTTGCAGTGCCACAGTTAATCAATCATTATCAACATCACACCAGATCCGAGAGCACATTCAGACACTACACAAAGAAAACAATATACACAAATACCAGGCTTCGTATATTCATTGCAAGGTTAAAATCCAAATATTTTTTCAAACTTGTTTCAGGTCCATTGAGACCATTTTTCAGACCCAGTTCTACAAAGGTATTAACTTGCACAGAGAATATATGCACTATCAAAAAATACCATAACTTTACGATCATAGTTTGAACTTCAAATTATAAGTAAATATACCGTTAAACTCTCAGAATTAAAAGATAAAGTATAAGGGAAAAGTAATGTTTTGGATCGTTTTTTTCCATGCCTTAAGGTCAAAGTTCAAACCATATAACAACCATAAATTCCATTTTCCTATTCCTCAGGCGTACATTTAAAACTGAATAACTTTAATCTCATTTAGTCTATTACAAACTTGCATGAACCTTTTGATACATTCAAAGTCAATTTTCCGATTTTTCAACCCTTTTCAAAGGCAAGCAAAATTCAGAATCATTCAGACTTCGACAGACTCGCAGGAAGCTTTTGATTAATCTAAAGCCCACAACACAGAAGGTGTTACAACCAAAAATGCAACACAGTTATAACGAACAATACATCATTGAAAGAATGGCACGGAATCCAAGAGCAACACGTATCAGTGATTAACATCCTAATGAGTTTATGTTACTCAGCTTCAATATACGAACAATCGTGTAACAACATTTTCAGCTCCTATATAACACCTCGTGTCATCGTGGTACGGTGATTCCATTCCTGATGGCGTCACACTGGACCCAAAATCACTGTTTATCATCTCAGCTGTGACACTAAGACGTAAACAGATCAAAATATTGTAAATCATGTAGGATCTCGGTCCAGGTGATTGCCCATCCGTGAGAAATCCATGAGAGATACAGGATCTGTCCCAGGCTGGGTCGTCTGTCTGCGTTCAGCAAACTTTGAAATTTTCTACAACAACAACAACAACAACAAACTCACAGAGAAGGGAGACTGTTCCTGGTCTTGTAGTATTAGGGAGGGTGCTGCTTCAGCGACCGTGTAATGCTAGTATAATGGCTGCTATATTTAGGGGAATTGCATCTATGTGTTCGCTAATCCGTTCTAACCTTTGGCGAGTTAGACACAGACCAGCATGGGCGTGTTGCTTCAAGTCCGCGTTACATCTGCCATACCCACTGCGCTGGAAAATAAGGTGGCAACCTGGCACTTGCTACAAGGCCATCGCCACTGTCTGTCTGTTACAGTGGCGACCTACTGTCAGTGGCATCGTGGCCACCTATTACAGTGTCACTCTACCATCAAGGGCGTCATTTTCCCATGGCACAGCAAGGGGATGCCCAACTCACTCAACCTTCTTCCACCACCGTTCTCATTGAGATGTTAGCAACACAATATATCCCTTTGTCACTCTCGGTATCACATGAAGTCTTCACGGGTCGCTATTTTACAAGAGACTTCTCACTGCTTCACTTCATCAGTGTTCCACAGAGAGACTTATGTCTGTACCACAAACCTGAAGGTACTACCCTGCAGAAACCCCCCTGTCTCTTGCTAGAGGCTGAACACACTCACAGAAGCAGTGTAAATAATATATCATCGCAATCACCATCTTCCCATAAATAATGCCTCGTTTAAAGAAGCTCACCAGACACTATCATACAGGGGGCCATGATCCCAGCGAACATCATACACCCTTACAGAAAATGGCGTAAAGATTATTTAGAGAGAAAGACGCAATTTACATCAGTCTTTTTGACACCTTGGTCTTCGTGAGGGTCGGGTATGTGTTGTCGGCAGCTTTCCCAACTCTCTTTTATGATGACCCAACTTTTATTACGGCCGCAAACATGACCATAAGGGAACAACGTCTCGGTCGTCTGTGCTCGCCAGAATGGCTTCTCTCATGTGCCTCACTGTTCCTTTGGTGTGGGGTAACTCCACGGGGCAGAGTAATGCCATATTGCTGTAAGCTGAGCAGGGGTTCATGGGAGAGGTGAGGGATGTGATCGCTGGCCGCACGGGAGCTCGAGGGAAGGACCGCCATGGACCAGGGACTTAATGTGGGTCGTCTGCCATGAACGACCAACGTGGTCTACCATGGACCATGGTCGTAAAAGAAATGCCTGCCACGGACCAGGGACGTAAAGAGGTCGTCTACACAGACCAAGAACGTGAGAGGTAGACAGAATTCAGGACCTCTGGTTCACTACTGAGGGAAGTGCGTCAAAAAGCGAGATTACAGCAGATTTCAGAGGCAAATATAACATGCTTTGGACCAAAACATACCTGAATTTACAGAACTCATATGAGATCCCACACGAAATGCTTTCAAACCGGTCTAAATCCGTTTTGCGCTCGTTAAAGCAGTTCCAACACGGAGACGCAGTGCCTCTCTCACCAGAGCAGCCACCGGTGAAACACAGTGGAACTGCAGGCTGGCGCAGGGGTACACACAACACACCACTGGATACAGCAACGGCTAAGCTAACAAATTGAAAATATTTACAGGCGCTACAAAACAGACGAATCCAGACAAGAAAACACAAATTTTGTGGTAAACTCTGAAGTGGAAGTTTGATACAATGTTCTGTTTGGTACTCATAAAGGATTATGGCTTTTGCAGCAGACCTTTGAGCTGTGTAACATAAAAAAAACTGATGATCTACGAGTCAAAGTTGAAACTCCCTGCCGATGAATGCTGACTGAACCGATGAACTGATATTCGTTTTTCTTCATTACTACTCATCACTTCATTCATCAATACTCATCACTTCATCAATACTCATCACTTCATCAACACTCATCACTTCATCTCTGTAGTATGCTCAAGACTCGGTAATACTGCATCGACCGCCATTTTAAAAGGGGGAAAAAAAAGAAATGCAGAAGCAACGTTGTAAAGATGCTCTCCTATATGATTTAACGAGACATTTTGTGGAGACTTAAGCAAAAACTACGATAATCCAACCTAGAAATTAGAATCAAAGTGCGCCACTGATTTTCTTGGCGCTGGATTAGAGATGCTAAGATTGTTGGTGAAGAGTGGAAGGCCCCAGCAGGCCCTGGCGAGTGGCGGGCCCTGGCGAGTGGCGGGCCCCGGCGAGCTGCAGGCCCTGGCGAGTGGCGGGCCCTGGCGAGCTGCAGGCCCTGGCGAGTGGCAGGCCCTGGCGAGTGGCAGGCACTGGCGAGTGGCGGGCATTGGTTGAGTTCCCCTCCCTTGGCCATATCCCAGATGGATGGTTCGGGTTATGAACATATTTAACGAACTCCTATCAAGACACACACGACACTGGCCAATATTCCCTGACAACGGAAGCGTAAAACACAAAGTTGTGAGACGTACGAGGCAAGTTTTCGTGAGAACGCAAGAATAATTCTCAGACAACAGACCTCCTCTGGTACCTTCAACAACTGGACAGGACATGGCAACTGAGGTGGGGTGAAATGACCCTCTCAAATGAGGTGGGACGAATTTGACCCGCTCAATTAAGGTGGGATGAAAGACCCTTTCAACTGAGGTGAAATGAAACGACCCAGCTCAGGTGAAAAAGGGATAAAGTGACCCTCTCAAATGAGGTGGATTGAAATGACTCTCAGCGGAGGTGGGATGACTTGAATCACTACAGTAAACAAACAGGAGTATTGACGACAGTCGTAAGCCTACATGGGTCTACGAATTACACATGTAGGACATAAACACCCCTAATAAGGGCTTTACATCCCAAAATCACATATGGCTGTAGACCCAGACCGATATATACAAAGATGTGTCATAAAAGTTGCAGGACTGTGGTGATGAGTCGAACGGACACAGTACACGCTTAAGTCCAGTTCCACAAATACACCTCGTGTATATGGAAGAGATTCATCAACTACAGGAAAGAGATGTATCAAATCCTACATTAAGCAAGGGGGGATAAGTGGTGTTCTCCAAAGAATAAAACTGCGTTAGTTCTGAATCTTTCCCTATCACAGACAGCCACGCGTGGGAATTACCCAAGAAAACATTGCTGTTACAATACATGGATACAAAGGCTTCGAAAATACCAACCTAGTCTACAAGAGATAACCTGTACTAAACCAGTTTTAAATGCACAAAGACTCAGAAGTCGACGTGACCCAGGTCGTACACTGACATTCTATTGGGAGCCAGGGTCACGCTTGTACAGGGGTAAGGTCACCTCGGACCGCATATAACCTCACTTGACCTGAGGTGAAAATGTTTCATAATGAGACGCACGAAGAAAGAGCAGGATACCTTTAACCTCCTCATGAAAAGGAGCCGAACATGACTGATGTGGAAGCCGCTAAATATTCCATGACAGTAAAGCCGATGCGCCGACGGTAACGGCGCTAAACAGTTTTCTTCGCTGTTGCCGTGCGAGTTTACGCGCCACCAAGAGAAGATCCCTCAGACCATGGCGGCACGACGCAGACCAGCTCACACGAAACATGACACGCCTGCACGAATCAATGAAACGCTGTACGAACATTCGTGCTCTTAACCTCTTCCATTTAGTCGGAACGAAACAGCGTCAAATTAGTTCAGTTCATCCGTACCTACACAAATGACCTACTGATCGACAAAAGACAAAATCAACCACTAAAAACCCTCACCCAATCAGAGGTCTACGGACGCTCCCAAATTCTAAAATATCTTCCGAACGAATTACAAAATAAACTCAAAAAGGATCCCATGCATATCAAAGGGGCAGTGGCCCAAGAGCGCCTCTCTGTCCAGCTAGAAAGAAAATTGTTTTCGTGCCTGGAGAGCCTGCCTACCGTAAGAACAAAAGGACATCAGAGAGGGAGCATCGAGCGAACCAGCTGGGCTGTCACCTGACCCAGAGCCAGGCGACCGTGTAAATAAATTAGAATATCAAAGGTGACCGACTCACCCCCAGTCCTCCCTCACCACCCAACGACAATTTCTGTCTCAAAAACGAAATACAATCACAAGACTTTATCATCTCCCGTGGTCCTGATCAGTGGACGGAGCCGGCTTCCTGAGCGCTGCACACATGCAAGGTATTCAAGGATCTGAAAACAAAAGACGTGTTCTGGGATCATGAACAGTTTCTTACACCAGGAGGTTCAAGGTACGAAAGGTATGGTCGTCCTCAAAGGCACGCTAGAAATGGAAGCTCCAGTGAGGGGATTATTGACCAAACATCAAACCCCGGAGACCTGTCCTCACCTGCCACGACCTGCCGTCCAACACCCACCTCATGACCTCCATAGGTAATGAAAAAAGTATGTACATTATGAGAGTGAGGCGTCTCGCTTCTCCGGGATGATAATTTTAGAATATCACTATCACCATCATTATTATGATCATCATCTATTATCATTATCATCATTATTGTTATCATTACTGCCGAGTTACAACCAGAGCCGAAGCGTATGTATCCTCGCCTCCACACCTGGGCTGAGGAGTTGTCCAATGTTGCCAACACCTACCACATCAAGAGCCACTAACAACAGCCAGGGGACGAAGCCTCAACACACAGGCTGCCCACCTCCGATGTGCTCCAGAGACTCGCTGGACAAGGCAAGACCAACGATCACCCGTGTGAACATTGTGCCCTTCCCATGCGCCAGCATATATATATATATATATATATATATATATATATATATATATATATATATATATATATATATATATATATATATATATATATATATATATATATATATATATAGTTCTTGAAAGAACTAAAAACATGTGAATGATGTCTAGAGTGAAATACACAGACGACAGCTTTTCCTATTCCGTTTCATGAGCGGTTCCCGCGTCCGCACCGGGTGTGTGACGAGGTCCCCAGGGCCGGCAGCTGCGCCAGTATCACTGTAATAAATAGAGTTACCATCGCTTGTTTCAGACAAGGCTGCCTCCTCCTGCATGGAGGTGATGCTAATTATATTTACGATTGGCTTCCCGTCCGTCCCCTCCTCCTCCGCCTGCTGCTCAACCTCCAGTCATGTCGTCCCCTGCAATCACCACCAGAGGTGAGGTGGACGAGAGATCTTTACATCGTGTATGTATCTATCTGTATATCTATCGATCTATGCTATTCCAGAGGGCGTTATCACGATCGAATTACGCCCCAGAGGCATTCTGGAAAACAGAGCTACTATATAAATATATATATATATATATATATATATATATATATATATATATATATATATATATATATATATATATATATATATATATATATATGGCGGGGGCAAATTAAAGGGAAACTCATGGGAAGAACCTCCAGACGTGGCCTCCACATCGGGCTTCTCTCACCGTGAGGAGGCCAGGCACTACCTCCAGTCTTGCCCGCCACACCCAGGCGGAGGCCAGCAGGTCTCCAGGCCACCACAGGAAACACACACACACAAATGTTTTTCTTTATTACAGGTTCGGCCGTCACGACCCAGAGGCTGTGGCTCGAACCCCACCTGTCCCTTCTCACGAACCCTCTCTCCTTGCCTCACCTTATATATATATATATATATATATATATATATATATATATATATATATATATATATATATATATATATATATATATACATATATATATATATATATATATATATATATATATATATATATATATATATATATATATATATATATATATATATATATATATACTCGCCTTTTCCCGCTTGAGCGAGGTGGCTTGAAGTACTGATGAGTGAGCCTTTAGAGGGAAATTCTTCACCTGCCTCCTTGCTCTTTTCCTTCTTTTCGAGAATAATACAGGTAGGGAGGATTTCCAGCCACCCACTCCCGCCCCTCTTAGTCGCCTTTATTCCTTACTATGGCTCCATTTCATTTTTTTCCTTCTTTCTACTTCCTCTTTGAACCTCTCTCTTTTTCCCTTTGTTTTCTACAGTTACTTCATCATCTTAACGACACAACGTCTGTCTACTGTTTCTTCTTCTCTCCCAGGAATATAAGTAACAAAGACAAAGGAGACCACTCCTACTGTTTGTGGCCTCCGGAGCATCTCGTCTCCGAGACCCTGCGAAACGGTTTCAAAAACCTCGCGATATATATATATATATATATATATATATATATATATATATATATATATATATATATATGACCCGGAAAAAACATTTCAGAGCTCCGCGTAAAACTGAGACCTAACGATGCATGGTCTCTAAGATACGTGAAATACTATCTATTTCTTATGAAAACCCGCGAAATAATCTTTTTGATAGCTGCAAAACATAGCTTTAGAAATTCCTTGAGACAATACTTCCCAAACCCCTACATAATACTGATCCTGATCCCAGCGAAATACTGAGTGACAAAGTATTTCAAACGCCCTCTGTCAAGTTTCTCAGTTTTACATACGCTGTTTCTCATATCCCTCGTTTGTTTCACGCTACACTGCTCATGATATCTCAAATAAAAGTTCCAGTTATACTTCCTGGAACCACGGGATGTCCACATGTTTCTCAACTCCCAACACACGGCTATTCTTAGGCACTGGGAACACTATGTCTCACACCGAGTGATAAATTGTTTCTCAACCCTCCCTCCCACCCACCCACCCACCCCCAACTCAGTGTGTCTCACGCCCTGCGAACACTACGTCTCAGACCGAGCGACACACTTTGAAGACCGCGTCATAATACCCTGGAAGCCTTACGGCATAAGGCTTCTAAGACCATAAAAAAGAGCACTTTTTTGTATAGACAATGACCTTCCTTTATTACACACCACCCTGTACGTAACAGCGACCTCCTACATAAATCTCTGAAACTCAGGGGAAACGTAGTTTCAGGAAGCCACTGGATGTTTCATGCAATGGATGACTATCTTGTTTCCATGACCCGTGAAGAGACCCCCGAGGTCACGTGGTTCAGAAGCCTGGCAATATACTGCTCGATAACCTCTTGATCACGACGGCATGACCCTTAACCACAAGGGTATGGTGAGTGGGTATGAAGGCCCTGACCTCTGACAAAACCAATAAGGGTCATGTCAGAGGCTACACCATCACACCCACGTGTCGTAACGCCGTGCTGTACGAGTGTTTGCGCTGCCATCCAGCGGTGGATGTGTTACACGCGGGAGGATGCTGGACGCCCAACACGCAAGCTGGTACTTCTGGGTCACACAAACGCCAGTGACCTCAGCCCCCCTCCAATTCCCAGCTCAATCGACCGTTTATTCATCAAATCTGATAATCTAGTAGTAATTAATAATGAATACAAAAATTAATATTTGCTGCGATGGCTAAAGGCCTACGTTTTCTGTTATTCTTCGATACGTTCTCCATCAAGCCTCCAATATTCAAAGATAATATTCTTGGCATCGACAACGGCGGATCCTGCCTGGAAAAGTAATATCTTATACAAACATTAAACCTGACATAATTTCACTCCACAAAGCGGGTTAATCAAGGATGCAAACACTCACGCCCACCAGGCAAATGACTCTGATCAGGTTTTCGTTCACGTGCTCAGTGATAAACGAAAGAAAAAAAGTCCTTTTTTTCCCGCCATTGTTTGAAGAAATGGCCACGCGTCGCCAACAGCTGCCAGACACCGCCGGCTGACCGGGTTCATTGATTTCATTTTACTGTGCATCTCACCAACTCTCATATTTTAGAGAAATCAATTGATCATGTCGAAGGGCACTTGGGGAAAGTATTCTAGCAACTCAGTTGAATGGGTAACTCTTGATATATTTAGTGTCTATTTCTTCAAGCGTACTTTAAAGTTATATAAATAATACTTCTGAGGTGTAGGATGTGGGACAGCTACAGACACTACTGCGGATAGCCCCGGGTCCCACGCCTGCGCTGCTGTTCACACCAGCTTGAGCATAAGGTCTGGAGCGGGCTGGGGTATCTCTCAAGCTGTCTACAACCCTAACTTTAGGATTCTGGTTGCCTGATGTAACTCAAGCTTTCCATAAGCTTAGCTTAAGGTTTGTCGTGGACTGAGTTGTTTTCAAGCTTTGGCAAGAAAGAGCTAACAGATATAATGATAATGATAATGAATAACGAAAATAATAATAATAATGATAATAATAATATTAATATATGAACAATAACTATCTTTCTTCCTGTATAACCGTATGTGCTTACGTCTATCCATGTATCTTCTAATATTCATGACTGTATACGTGCTCATACCTATACATGTATATTCAGAAGTGTATACACACACATGAGTAAGTGTGCCATAAACGCTCCAGCAACTGCGTATATATGTTCAAATGTGTATTCATATACATGAGTTTGGAGAGTAGGCATCACTGCAGTATATGTATACTTGGTTCATCAAGGAGTAAGACATGAAGTGGGCAGTACAGAATACAGAAGCAATACATAACCAGGTACAAGGTTAGGTGCACCATCCGGGCAGGGTACAGAACGCAGAGTTCCACCAATACTGGTCGGGCCAGAGCACCATGGAACGACCTCTCCCGCGCACATTGCTCCATATACCCGAGTCCTCGAACACGACGGTACGACCCATGAAGACGACGTGACGACCTCTAGGTATGATGGCCTGGCAGAAGTCCTGATCTCTGAGGGTTACGTCTAAGGTTAAGCTATCATACCTAGGGTCGTACTGTAACGGTCGAGGGTCGTACCGTCGTGATCGAGGGTCGTACCGTCGTGCTCGAGGGTCGTACCGTCGTGATCGAGGGTCGTACCGTCGTGCCCGAGGGTCGCACCGTCGAGCTCGAGGGTTGTACCGTCATGCTCGAAGGTCGTACCGTCGTGCTCGAGGGTCGTACTCTCTTGCTTAATAAAGGTGCTGTAATTTGTACCAGAAGTCAATACCTACTTACATTACAAGATCTGGATTACCTCCAATATACAAACACTCACCTGGAAAAGAAAACGTACACGTTACCAAACATGTAACACACACACACACACACACACACACACACACACACACACACACATATATATATATATATATATATATATATATATATATATATATATATATATATATATATATATATATATATATATATATATATATATTCACTTGAATTCCCCCAAGAATAAAGCATAAACGGGTAATTTCATGGAACACATGACAACGCTCTGCTGTGAACATTGAATGGCTGACTTTATGAATTCCTGGCGACCATGGAGACTGCGAGGTAAACCCTAAGGACCCCAGCAGCATGTGTGTGTATGTGTGTGTGTGTGTGTGTGTGTGTGTGTGTGGGTGTGGGTGTTTCTCCTTCCAAGTAACGTCTCCCGTTTGAGAGGGCAATCGATCCTGACAGATGTTACGCGTCAATGATAATAGGCGATAAATACTACATCAACAGACATGATGACAGATCACTGGAGACACGTAAGCAAGTCTCTGACACACACACACACACACACACACACACACACACACACACACTCACGCCAGCCTCGTTCAAGGTGAAGTAAACGTTCAGTGTTTCGATATTCTTCTTGCTTCCATCTCTCATTCACAAGAACTTCCTTCATCGATCCTGTGATTTTAGATACCCTGTTCATCATGAGGTGATGATGATATTCTACCGGGGATTGATGAGTCCGGGTTTGTTTTGTGCTCATAGTGGGATATCGGGTCTTGTTCATTTCTTTGTACGTTTCCATTTTCTTTACCATCCGGTATTCTTCCGCGTAATCATTTAGAACATTTTCTTCTGGCGCTTCTGTGTTGTCTGCTTCTTTCCCAACATTTTTGAAGTTACCAAGTCTTTGTTAACATCTACAACCTACACCGCCTCAAAAAGTGGGTTCTACGAACCCCCCCAAAACTCTTATTAGTATTTATCGTATCCTCTTCACTCCTCCCTTCTGGCCTCAGTGAGGACTTTTCTCCGCGGCTGAAGCCTTGGAACTGAAGGAAAAATAAATCACGTTTGGCCGCTTGACAGCTTTCAACTCCGCCAGTTCTCCTCTGCTTCCGACAACAACCTCGAGTGAGCATCCCGGTGGTGGCCCGGCTGGCACGAAGACTGGTCTTCCTTCCACGACATCCTTGAGGGGAAACGGAGGCGAGGCCTTGCGTCTGTTTCCCAAGGCCGCGCACTGCAGAGCTCAGGGGATAACAGCTTCTCTCCACTTTTTTTCTTTTACAGCATCAAGACGCAGTGCAGACGACGGGATATTTCACAATACTCCGAGACACACTGTGGTCTTGGTATTAAGGGGCTGATGCCTCTCATCTCAGTAGGCAACTCTGCAACATAACAACTGGGATCCCGCTAATATTCTGCCGTCATGTTCTACAGTCATTTCTGGCACTGGCGCCGTCGCGCCTGTGGCACACTGGCACTAGTTCTAAGGGTCTTTAACAAACGAGGAGGCTGAATGGTCCTACGTTCACTTCATAAGGGGGCAACTCCGGGGTTGTTTGATCGCTGACGAAAGATTAACATGAACCACATTACTCAAGGGGTCATCAAAGTCGAGTAATAAGTGTTTTAAGACAGTGACGCCACACACTCCTGACATGGGACCATTCCTGGTGTACCGCTGTCCTGGCTGCGAGCGGCGGGAGGCCAGTGAAGCATACAGCAGGGCAGGGTGAAGGGTGACGTGGCTCACGAACTCGAGTGGTAGTAACGCAGGAACAGGTCTTTTTGTGACGTACAAATCCCCAAGTGACTGTGGGCTTCTGATTCGGCGGAGTGATCTACCGGTCTGGTATGACAGGCTTCCATGTCAACAGAAGACCTTAACAACTCGTAAAGTGGCCACAGTGAGCGTGCTCCAGGGATGAACCACCACCGGAGGGTCTGCTCGCCCACACGTGATAATTTAATTCCACAGAACCTCCCATTCCCTGGCTGTATGCATCACGTCCTCTCCTCCACCGCAACACTATCAGTCATGGGCGACCTGCCGGGTCCAAACGTACCCCAGGTCAGCCAAACGTAATAATTCAAACCTGTTGCAACCTCCTCTATTTCATCTCCCTCAACTCGCCACTACTCTACATCCCATGTTCTGCGTATTCTAACCATACATTCGTCCTCTACCCTCACCAGATCCCACCTCCACGCCCTTTTTCCCCCCGGCCATCTGGCGGGACCAACATCAATAAGCACATTTAACGGGGTCCATCAAAGGCTATTCATAACATGTTTCCCGGAAAAGTCTTCCTGTTACCGTGTACGGGTCGGCCTCACGATAACCAGGACGACAAGTTGAACACTCAGGTAATACTGCGCTGACCACAACACACGCACGGGACTGGAGCCCGCTAATGCACTGGGTTAATAAGCTTAATGATTCGATAAATGGCAACGGTGAATATTGTAATTAGGACACGTAATTAAACTTCCTGTTAGGCAACAAGGTCTGGTCGGAACAGGTCACAAGGTCACCTAAACTTAAGACTCTGTTTGAGGAAAGCTTTACCTGGGTCGGCTGGCTGCCTGGCTGGCCGGGTCTGCCACACTACTGGCAGTTACCACAGCTCGAGCCCACTGTCTTATGTCTGCTCATCATCCTACCCACATGAGGAAGGATGAACGGCTGGCTGAGCCGGGAGCATCTGCTGCCAGCGCCAGGGATCGAACGCGTACTGACAGCATCCCCGGCTGAGCAATGAACCACAAAAATTTAAAAGTCGCCTGAAATTTACATTCTCCCGGGTGATTTACATTACCTGTGCATTATAGGAATTTTAATTTACATACTCCACGGACACAGCAGCACTCGCCATTGCAGTAAGGTTGTACCACGGTGAACAGTGTGTCTGAGGGCGCCTCTAGCGTGGCCACGGAGCTGCTACTGGCCCAGTACCGCGGCCACACTCCCTCAGTCTGAATCAAGGCTAACGGTCCTCCTCCATCCCTCACTCTGGATGGCTTTCCTTCACTCTTCCCTCCTCGTGATGAGTGATGACAGGCTCTCCCAGGCGGAGAATATATTGCTTCCCGGCTGTATGACTCTCTCTCTCTCTCTCTCTCTCTCTCTCTCTCTCTCTCTCTCTCTCTCTCTCTCTCTCTCTCTCTCTCTCTCTCTCTCTCTCCCTCCCAAAGTATCAATAAACAGAGTACATGTATCTCCAATATCTTGGTCTTGCTGTCAAATCTGCTCTCCCGTCCTGCTTCACGTGCTGGCCTGTACGAATGGGCCACCCGCCTAACCCCCTATCACACCTCCTCCTCCTCCTCTACCCCGCCAGCAGCCGCCCCCTTCCCTTCTGACAACATTCACCCCTGACCTTTCCATGGCCAGCCACTCCCCGGCACGCCCCACTCCCCCAGCCTCTTCCCGGCACGCCCCACTCCCCCAGCCTCTCCCTCTTGCTTTTTTGCTTCTTTCCTTCTGAGAGTTTACTCTGAATATCTGCTTTACGATGATTATTACAGGGAGGATTCTGTGTCGCCTCTTACCCCTTCCAGCCACGCAAACTACATCTAGACGAACAAACATGCGACTATGAAACGAAGGAAAACGGGTACCAAAAATTCATTTAAAGCGTCGTTGATAAATAGTCTGATATTCAACGTCTTTCCTGTAGTTATCATGGCTTCTTTCGAGGTAACATAGACAGTACGCGTCAGGTGCAGGTCTCCGAGGATGACTTCTCCTTCACTTTTCTTATTTCTCTCCCAGTATTCTAACCTCGCGCTCTTCTTCTGTTTCCAGGTCGTTTGAGGTAGAGATGTCAGGTGCACATCATCATGGCCCAACACCTGTATAATAAAACTTAGGAGTCCAAAGGTCATCAACCAGATCCACTATCCTTAAACTCTTCCTGAGGTGGTGGTTGTGGTGGTTGGTGGTGATGGTGGTTGGTGGTGGTAGTAGTGTGTGGTGGCGGTGGTGGCTGGTGGTGAGCGGTGGTTGGCGGTGGACAGTGGAGGCCTGGCTCCATCATGGCCGGACACACCTGGGAACCTCTGTCAACATTTCTAGAAAATATGATTTCCTCTCCACGTCACCAGGTGTTACGGTAAAACTTACAAGACGTTTTCTTAAAATGATCAACGAAAGTTACGCAGTTTCCTCCAAGCGTGACGCAAAGCACCGGAGGACCTGCGATGGCAACCTCCTCAGGGAGGGACCTGATGGAGTCCCAGCGATACCATCCTCCTCAGGGGAGGCCACTCCACCTGGAGGGCCAGCGACACAGTCCCCATCAGGGAAGGACCTGGAGACCTCCCTCCTCATGCTTTATGGTCTCCCTCCTACAGGAAACCTCACCTTACCCCCCCCCCTGTATCTCCTAGTAATACTCCTCTGACCCATTTTCTTCACTCTTGCTTCTAACGTCTCTTCCTCATTATCTCATTTTATACTCTCCTCTCTCCCTCCCTCCTCCTCTCTCTCTCATGATCTCACAACATATGATATTATCAGTCTCCGTACCCTCTCCCAACGCATTATAACCGCACCTCACACACACACACACACACACACACACACACACACACACACACAAACACACACACACACACACACACACACACACACACACTTCACCTTCCTGTACCTCACTATACACAAGTTCACTAATTAGACCACTAATCAGCCATATAACTTACGCCGCCATAGTGCTACCACTACAATTAATGGTGAATGGTCCTCCATTACGGTGTCACTAATTAGTTCTGGTAAGCCATATATCAACACAATCCCTGGCTGCTTCACCCCCAGCTCAGCAGCACCGTAAACTTTGCCACCCATATCCCCGCCCACCCACGACATCATAACCAGAACACTGGGCCAGTACTTTAATGTCCCCCTTTTTTCTTATCGTTTAACTTCTCTATCGTATCTACTACAATTCATTTATCATCACCCTGTAAATGGCATACTCTCTCTCTCTCTCTCTCTCGACCCATGCTACACACCCCTTCTGTGCCAAACAGCAAATTAATAAAAAGACTCCCACCAGTGCCCTCCTCCCTCCTCCTCCTGCTAACAAAAAGCCATTTACAAAATTGTTTCCCCGGCAGGTAAATCATATTACTTGTCGTTTGCTAATTACGTCGAGGCAAGAGGCGGGCCGTATTGATTAGCCAAAACCTAACGGCCCCTCCTTATTTACAATGTAAATGCCACAACCTTCCCGATACAAACACCTTCAACTTCCTTGTGTAAATACCATCAACTCCCTTCCCACTGTAAATAGTTTCACTTCCCCACTGTAAGTAGTTTCACTTCCCCACTGTAAATAACTTCCTCTTGCCACTGTAAATGATAGTGAGACACTGCTTCGTTACGGTTCCAACTTTGGCAACAGTGAACTAGTGCACCTGGCATGGACTTCCTTACCCAGGATGATAACAGCACGACAGCAAAAAAATAATATTGCACTCTTCGCAAGCCTTTTTACCCCAGGGTGTACAAGTAATCAGACACTAATGGTGGCCTAGAAATTACCTGCGTGTACCCAAAGTCTCCGAGGCGAACAAAAAAAAAAAAAAAAACTTAAAACAAAAGGAGGAAGGAAAAGGAAAAAGAAAAGAAGAGAATTCCGCAGTTTTCGTGATCGCTGAGTATCTGGGTGCAGACGACCCAACACTGTGTATCGTTCCTACACCCACTGCTAACCCAGGCTCTGGGTGTGATGGGTGGGTGGGGGACAGACTGCCCTGCCCGAAGCGGAGGGCACGTCTGTTGTCATTATCTACAAAAACAGTAACAAAAATAAGTTATCACTGTACTTATTTTTTTCTTGACTGTTTCTGGAAACTGTTGTGTCGTTCTACTTTTATTTACCACTGCCGGTCAGCTCTGACGGGAACACACAACAACAGCAAGTGGTCATAAAAACATAATTGTAGCCACTCGTCCCGTCATAATTCTGTCCTGCCAATAACTGTGGTCGTCCAGCTCACATGTTCCACGACTGGAAGTGTGTGTGTGTGTGTGTGTGTGTGTGTGTGTGTGTGTGTGTGTGTGTGTGGGTTCGCATGCTAACTTTAGTGTTCCTTTACTTTCGCCCAGTTTTCTGAGGCATTTTCTGGGCGAGCGTTTCTATAAGAGGCGCTTCCGTACGGTGTGCAGGGAGGGAAGATATGCAAGGCTCCAGTGCTGGTGTACCGTGGTATTCTACACCTCCATCACGGCAGCACAGTTGAGGGGGAATCAGCAAGGCAACTCCAACCTCAACGTTAACAATGGCAGCAAAAACATCTGCCTCAACATGGCGGTTTTAAGCCCCGGACTCAACAAGGGCGTTTTATGCATTTGTCCAAACAAGGAGGTTTGAGTCTTTGCCTTAAAAAGGCAGTTTAAACCTCTGCTTCAATAAAACTGTTTAAACTTCTACATCTACGTCACCTGCCTGCTAGGTAACGCCTGGTTGATTGCCCCGGCCTCACTGGTTGGGCCGATCTGTATACTCCTTTCTTCAACACCAGTTTCCATACAGTCACCTCCGTGAACCAGTGCACGATTCTGCTTCCAGCTGCCTTAAGACGGTACATTAATAGGACGAGCTCGTTTTATCTACATGTCCCAGCAGACGGCAATGAAGACACTGATAAGGTGATCCTGTAGTCTTTGATACGATGCTACCTTTGATGTCGACGGTACGACCCTTGAGGACGAAGGTATGACCCTTGAGTTCGACGGTACGACCCTTGAGCACGAGGGTACGACCCTTACGCACGATCGTAAGACCCTTGGGCATGAGGGCGTTGCCTTCCATCTGACCTAAACTTAGCGGTCGGGTGGAAGACCTTGCCTGGCGCACCGCAAGGTCGCACCGTCGAGCTCTAACTGTCGCACCAACGTTTTTGAGGGATCGTCGCACCGTCGCGTTCGGAGGGTCGAGCCCAGACGTCATCTGAAGGTTAAGCCAATCAGACCAAATGCCAAAGCCACGGGCTTTGATCTCCGTCACAAAGGCCGGCTGCCGCAGCACTGATCGTCCTGTGGGCGGGCGACCTCGTAATTCATCCCCCTTCCACGCCCCCACCCCTCCTGTTGTGGGCGTCCACTCCTGGACGTCCCTCTATTGTGGGTCTTTTGGGGTAGACGAGCGTAAAGGAGGCCGTAGTGCGTACTGATGGGACGAGCGCCCCTGGTGGCTACGCAGCCCGTTACCGATGGAGCCTGAGTAAATGTTGGTAGATGATATCTACAAGGGTTGCATGGATGTGCCTGTTTGAGGATGATTATGAGAGAGAGAGAGAGAGAGAGAGAGAGAGAGAGAGAGAGAGAGAGAGAGAGAGAGAGAGAGAGAGAGAGAGAGAGAGAGAGACCAAGTATGGTAGAAAAAAAATACTTTTTCACTTGAAGATTCACTACAGATAATGACAGATGTAGGTCTGCAAGTCAGTTCACGATAGCTTCGCCAACTTATCACCTCTGGCCACTACACTGAACCACGCACAAGATACAAGACGAACGTAGTCGGGTTATAAGACCTGGCCATCCATCAGACCCACGGTGAAAGACTTCCATCAGTTAAAGTATTACGAACACCGCGACTTTATCTGTAAAGTACATTGCGTTTTAATCGCTCCTCTCAATGCATGAATAAACATCTGTCTTCATGCCATCATTCTAAGTACTTATATTCTTTTAAATCATTTCATTTCGTTTTTGATACAATAAAATCTCCTCACTGAAGTACGACTTTAACACCTGCTATCAAGACGCAGACAATCCATTCCTGGTGTTCGTCCTCATGATTATCGCAGCAGACTCCTACACACGCACCCTACACCACACATAACAGCTACAGCAATGTAGTAATTGTACCCTCGCGTCCAAACTGGCAATGATGCATAACTCTCGATACGTTGGCGGCAATGGATCTTTGAGTACCTCCTGGCTACGAGATCTATTATCAACCTTTAATGACAATGGTAATAATAATAATAATGATGATAATGATAATAATGATAATAATGACAATAATAATAATAATACCGTGAGGCGTAAGGCCACTGGACGGGTCAGGCGAGACCGATTCATCAGACGTAGCGCCGCCACCGTGGCTGGCCCTCATCTGCCTGGCTGTGGCCTCGACGAGGATTTATCTCTTACTAAATCTGACGATGTCAAAACTAACAGCCCGCCCGCCAGGGGATGGTGAGGAAGGGACATGAGTACACTAAATCTGCAAATATATATTCTGATGATCTATACAGGAAAACATGGCATGAGAAGCCCCATAACTTAGACTATAAACATTTTTTCTCTCTTTTGATTCTTACTCACACCTCCCTCGGGAGACTCACGCCCTCACGATCTCTTTAATTCACCGGGAGATAAGGAGTGACATGGGATTCATGCAGAGGTCACATGTCCGTAGCATTAGTGTTACTCAGTCCTTCACACTCCGCGCGTCTCTCACTCAAGGCTTGACCCGCGGTAGGAGAGGATGGGTTCACGGGCCCAACGCGTCATCAAACTGAGTGAAATAAAACCCAGAAAGATAAAAATATCTCTAGACATCCCATCCTCTCATAAAGGATCTCATGCTCTTTCGTAAGGACGCCCTGAGCGTTGATCTACATATAGTAGGTGAGTTTTATTTTCTCCATTATTACAGCAATATCAAGCTTGTTTCCCTTATTCAGTTCTTGAACTTTACCTTCTTTACCATTTCATGTCACTCAACTTGCAATCGCCTACACCATTTTCAGTATGACATATGTAGTACCTAACATTTTTGACACCTCTGAGGTACTGCACAGCAAATTTGCTTTCAAGCCACTTTTGATATCTTGTTTTTTCTCTCTGACTATATTCCTCACTATTTTTCTTGTTCTTCCTTCAGTCTACATCCTCTGATGAACACCACCTCACCCTCCAGTTACTGGGCCAGCCAACTTCAGCACCTCCTGCCTACGGGGCTCCATGTTGAAGTCCTCGTGACTGGTCGCCCTCTTATGTATCCACTGTATCATGACTGGGGGTCTGTATCATGACTGGGGGACCCCCTCATGTATCCAATGTATAATGATCGATCGACCTCTTATGTATCCACTATATCTTTTTCTCTCTCTCTCAGATATTACACCTGGCATATCAACAGCATGTAAAAGTATTTTGACCCCTGTCTCTTCCTCTCGTCTATGGCCGAGAGATGATCTTCCACTGAGGAAGAAGTGCCTGTGTGTGTGTGTGTGTGTGTGTGTGTGTGTGTGTGTGTGTGTGTGTGTGTGTGTGTGTGTGTCTGTCTGTCTGTCAGTCTGTCTGTCTACGTGCATTCACGGACGCGTCTCGTGTCACCAAGTGTTTTCAAAATTCTGATTCTTTTCCCCTAATTCTAAAGGTATGAAAGAAATTTCCTAAACCAGTGAAAGTGTTACATCAAAATCACCTAAACTTTGTGGCAACTGGTCTCTACTCGGTAATCCTACAGCAAATGTCGATAAACATTTCGAACAACATTAATAACACATACCTCGAAAGTTCAACAACCTAAAGCACTAAATTCACGGGGATTTGCATGCACAAATACCCTTTTTTCCCATAATAATTACGTGATAGTACACTAACCCTTTTCCTCATACGAAGTAAGGTTTACGACGGAGGAAGAACATTTTAAGTTGAAGCAAAATACACAGTGTACAGGAAGATCATACAGTTCGATGCAAACGGAGCAACAACGCGTTACACATCTTCCATCTACACGAC
The DNA here is from genome assembly GCF_036320965.1 of Panulirus ornatus. NCBI lineage: Eukaryota > Metazoa > Arthropoda > Malacostraca > Decapoda > Palinuridae > Panulirus > Panulirus ornatus. The sequence continues at coordinate 3,790,336 of NC_092236.1, read as the reverse complement.
TCATTTAAAGGAGTGTGTCCCAGCGCCAAGGATTCCTCAAGGAGCAACTTGCAACATTAACAAGGGGAGTCCCAGCTCACGGCAGTACTCAGGGAAGTGCCTACAACATTAACGAAAATGCCTCCGTTCCTGCCACCACTCAGGTAAGAGCCTACAACATTATCCTGGGGGGGTGAGGGTGGTGGCCAGGATTACTGTACATCCTGCAGTGGGAGAATGTAAAGCAATTAGCCTCCAGACACCGGTGTACATTAGACAAGCCAGATCTCTCCACATTACTCGCTCTACCCTTAACCAACATGTGCCTCGCATTACTGCTTACCCTTCCTGCCCTGCTAGAATTTCTACTGCTGGAAACTACAACAGTGAACTCATAATTGCTTAAGTTTGTCTATGTCTAAATCTATATTTTGTTTGATACTCGTTCTATCCGTTGTCTACTAATCTAAGTTCAATTTGTCATCTCTATATCTGGATTATAATTGACATTCGTTCTATCTCCATAATTACACTATGATTAACATTCGTTCTATCTCCATGCTTATTTATTTACCAATGAGGTCTCTTGTCTACCTGGGTCTGTACCGAAGCCAATTTCGTGAGTGTCTCTGGGGAAACATGTGGCCCTCCGGCGCCAGCTGTCTTCCCTAAGACCCAGGTCGCCCCTTACCCCCATCTCCCCCAGGCGAAACTCATTGGAAGACGGGTTAGCTGCGGACTCATGGGTTTGCACCAGACCCATGAGTTACCTCCAGACCCATGGATCAGCACCAGACCATGATCAGCTTGAGGTGCACGATCATAATCCCAAACTGCCAGCATCTGCATCACTTCCGTCCAGGACAGTCTGCACACTGGGAATGATGAAGTCTGGCTGTTGTTCATCTGAAACTGACGGTCAGAGGCACTAATTTATGCCACAACATCACAACCAGTATCAACTTCTATGTCCCCACACCTGCCCTCTGTCTCCAGCAGAAATGCTAGGGGGCTATATTCATTGCCGTATTATCAACCTTACTGCAGATGGTGATGTGCAAATACCCATTTAAAGACTGTTAAAAACTTCACTGTGTCACCTTGCAAGTGGACCCGAGTCACAACACCCGTGATTCAAGCATAACTAGAAGCGTCATCTGATGGAAGCGTTGGGGCCACAGTAAGATAGGTTGGGGCAATGATGATCCGTGTGTGACAAGGTTCGGTGAGTGTGCAGGCATACGTCACCAGTCCCTCCCTCCGTCTGCCTATCCGTCCCCAGACCTTGCATCAAACTATCCATTATCCTGACGCAGACAGCACAGCAAGAGCCCATTACTCCACACGGTCATGTAAACGCGTCCCTCAAATTGAAAGCTAACATCATACAGCGCAATAAAACATCTTTTCAAATTTCAACAACCGGCGTTATTAGCAATCTACGTATATTCAAGTAATGAAGTCCATCAACAGTTTTAAACGACCCGCACATGAAAAATGCACCATCCAATTGACCAATCAACTTATCTGGTAGTTGAAATCACTGAATAGCCATGGAAAAATACCATAATTTTCACCATATGAGTTTTCAGGGCAGCAGAAATGCTTTCATCATCGCGTCATTAAATCTCTTGACAAGATCAGGGGAAATGAGGCGAAATGAAGGGTTATCAGCAGATAATAACTAGCTGTCGATGATTAACTTCGAATGGCATGTATGTTACTTTAATCGTCTGATTCTAAAGTTAAATGGGCTACAGCCATGTCCACTTAGCTAGTCAGGAGGAGGGCCCTTGACCATCCAGAGATACTTAAGAGCTAGTAAGGAAGACTCTAGAACATCCAGAGGCATTCAGACCATCCTACAGTACTCACAGCTGGCCAAGAGGATCTGAAACCAGCGAGGACTGGCTCTACAGAGGCTCAAGCACATCTACTGCGGTGGTACAGAAGCGGTTCATAAGACTGGTTTGTCATCCATATACAGCCACAACTCAATACACGGGTACAAAAGCAATCATACACATGTCTGTGTGATCATGAACGTTGTGCGCACACACACTCACACACACACACACACACACACACACACACACACACACACTACGATGTGCCAAGTGTAAACACGTAGCCAATATATCAGGCGGCCTGAGCCAGAACGCTCCGCTCAAATTATCACCAACAAGAACTGTTCCGCTTTCTGTAGCGTCCATCATTCAGGAGATGAGGACCTCTAAGACGCGAGGAGATGAAAACAAAGGACAGATGAGAGACGAATCTGCGTGGGTTTGTGTGGGATGTGATGGAGGAAGGCGTAGGTGTTGAGAGGGATGGGACCGGAAGGGTGAGGGAGGGTCGGGAGGGGCCTGTCAGGACCGGGAGGGGCTAAGGAAGGTGGGGAGGAGCCAGGGAGGATAGGGTAGGGTCAGGGAGGATTGGGAAGGGGACAGGGAGGATATGGAAGGGCCAGGGAGGGTGTGGTGAGAATAACTAGTCATTTGACAATGTTCAAAGAATTTCTATAAGTCTTCAGGTTAAAAACAAAAAATATGACCCCATTCTGGCAACAGTGCCACATGAACGAGTGGGCCTGGGTAGTACGTAACTCTCCTGTGATGGTGCATCTCGACCCAGGGATACGGTACCTATACATTCAAATGAAATAGCACTGGAGATATCCTGCGTTGCCATGACTCGGCCCAGCCAAATAGTATCTAATTGCTCTACGCAGGCATCACTCCGTTCAATGCAGGGTTCTGGTCACCAGCGAAGAAATCAGTGCCACAATCACGCTCTCCTGCCGGGGTTGACATCGCTCACGTCACGGCACTGAAGAAACTTCACCTGCCACCATGAACACTAAATGTCATTTACGCAGCTTGCAACACGTGATGCTGATTTCCTGCATCTCTCACAAGGCCTTTACAGATCTTTACGTACGGATCTACATCACAGCGGATGCATGAATCAAGGGGTCGCAATAACCTCAGACTGGTCCAAAAATATGTCAGTCTATCTCCCCTCTGAGGTGCCACAGGCCCTCACCACGACGAAGTGCGTGACACACACAGCTTAAGTTTCAGGAGAGTGTGTGTGTGTTGACATACTCACATGTAAAGTTTCTAGAGTCTTGTACGTCAAAGTAAAATATAATTTGTTACAACACCACAAGCTGAACTTGCAAAATGAAATGAATTTATACAGTATTTCTTAAATCGACTGTAGTCTACCAATGAAGAGGCAGAGAGAGAGAATGAGAGAGAGAGAGAGAGAGAGAGAGAGAGAGAGAGAGAGAGAGAGAGAGAGAGAGAGAGAGAGAGAGAGAGAGAGAGAGAGAGAGAGAGAGAGAGAGTGTGTTCAGCCTACGTGCAGTCTCGGAAGGACCCAGTGGACTGGTGCTGTCTGAATCTGCCATCCCGTGTAGTACTGGCTCGATCAAGCTCCCAGCAGAACCCTACGGTTCACGTATACATGATCATGCCTCCCTGTTCCCCACGTCTACCTTCAGTCTTCGTTCAAATCTAACACGAGACGTTTTTCATGTATTGTGTTTGCCTGTACGTCAGCACACACACACACACACACACACACACACACACACACACATCAACGCCTGCATGAAACCATGATTAATACACCAATCTACAACTCAGATTCATTTTTCACCTTCACAAGAATACAGAAGACAAAACAATAAAGTAATACAACAGTAACATAAATAAAAGACGCACCAGAGGCTACAAAATGCCTTTGATAAAACGGTATTGATAAAATGCTTAAAACGTATCTGTCGTCCATAAACGACAAAAGATAAAATGCCTTTGTTGAAAAAAAAGGATAAATGTTATTTACTTTTATCCAGACACTGAGGGTGAACGGTACCTTTTCAAGCTAACAATATATATATATATATATATATATATATATATATATATATATATATATATATATATATATATATATATATATATATATATATATATATATATGAGTGCGACCATAAGTTTCATTCTAGGCGTTGCTTAAGAGGTGAAGGTTAGTCCTCACACAGACAGATGGTGCAGTGCTCCCAGGTGGTAGCGAGCAGCGTGAGGGAAGCCTTCCACTCCTTCCCTCACGTTAGCACCGCGAGGTAACATCCTCAGCTGCTCTCACCATCACCAAACTTAAGCAGGTACGAACTCTCTCCCAACCGACCACTCACGGTCCACTGAAGCAGATCAGTCTCCAGGTCGCCTCTCTCTCTCTCTCTCTCTCTCTCTCTCTCTGTCTCTGTCTCTCTCTCTCTCTCTCTCTCTCTCTCTCTCTCTCTCTCTCTCTCTCTCTCTCTCTCTCTCTCTCTCTCTCTCTCGACGCAGAGGCAGCCTGACACATGCGGGCAGACAACACCCACATGGCGGATCATCTCTAGCCTCCCTCTAAGCAACACTGACTCACGTACAAAACTATTTGTACACCAAAATTTAAAACCGTCTCTGACGTGGAGTTTGGCCCTCCCGTGGCCCGTGGCCGCTGGCCTCACCCCGGGGATATGGCCCTTACGAGCACCATGATACATGGCAACTTGCGGCCCTGGACGTGAACGATATTGGTCTCCATAATTTTTTCACTCTCGAATATTTATGGCGAGAGACGCCTGGCCCGGTGGGCTAGGGAGGAGAGGACGGGGGTGGTGGGTTTTAGAGCCAACGAGTCTGGGCTTAATAGATTCTAATTACATTAAAAGGGGATTTCACTGCCTAATTAGGTATTAGGAATCTTGATATACCGGATTTAAAACTAAGTTTTCACAAGTGGTAACTTGGTGTGTCTAGTTATACTGAAGTTTGCCGCGTCCATCTTTTATAAATGTAGATTTAATGTACATTTCTCTCCTCTCCCATCTCTCTGCCTTATATGTTAGGCCCAGCAACCTCCAGGATTCTCACTGCCCCCTTAACTACTGCCAGTAACCTTCAGTCCTCTCCCCGCCTTCCTCACCACTGTCAGTCGCCTCCAGTCCTCTCCCTGGCCTCTCTCTCTCTCTCTCTCTCTCTCTCTCTCTCTCTCTCTCTCTCTCTCTCTCTCTCTCTCTCTCTCTCTCTCTCGGCAGTACCAGTAGCCGCCTGGCTCTCACCACCGCTGGACCACCATGACATCATGAATAATTCTTAAAGCTGAACGAAAGCGACCAGGTTCTTTCCCCAACAATAGCGCCCTTGCCCCTCCATCATCCGCTGCTCCACCACTTGCCTAATCTCCACCCTATGACTGCCCCCTCGTCACCCAATCTCTTGCCTGCCCGCCATCCTATGGCTCGCTCCGCAATTTATGCCACCTCACCCTCCATCACTGGTTCTCCAACATTTGTCCCCTCACCCTCCATCACTCGTTTCACAACACTTGCCCATCCACTTTGCCACTCATCTCCCACAGCCTATTCTCCTACCTACACACCTCTCGCTCGGCCTCAGGCCCATCTAACACTCAGAATGTCCTTCACCCGTAAAGCAGGGGGTTCCATGCCATCGTGTGCAGGTGAAGGATTCAAGGAAACCCTCCCTTACCTTGCAGAAGAACAAATCCTGTCGACCAAAGGTATCGACTTGAAGAACGAGTAAGCCAAACATAACGCGCAGGAAAATGAATGTAATCTCTGACTCAGATCAATCATCCATATCCCGCCGTAATATAACTAAACTCGGCAGCATTTACCAATACATTTACACGTTGCTCGCGGTTTATCCATCGATATCCCATGAAATGACTATATCTAGTGTTTACCGGTAAACTCACGGTGCGTCGCCCCCGAGACTCCTAGGAGTGTAAAACAGCCCCTTGCGGTACAACAGAAGAAAAAGGATACAAACTCTAAAAGGCACAAAAATCAATCAAAATAATCCAGTACTCCCGTCTTGAGAGAACTCGGGACTGAAATACGATTCACATCCGGAGCTAAATCAGTATAAACCTTAAAGAACATTTCAATCATTCAGGGAAACAAGTATCTTACATACATACATTTCACCAGTGCCAAAATACAGTTGAGTCAAACACTCCAAATTCTAATTCCCAGATTTGGTCACCTTTCTTCTGGGGGCCAATTGCAAGTGGATTACTTTATTGGTATTATGAACTACGGGTTATTGATGCAACATGTGTCGATATCCTTGGTATGCAGCGTTTACTTAATAGATATACAGATCTAAGTTGGTTATACTGGCAGAGATATGCATGCAAATGTATGGAATCATGTTGGTTATGAGGCAGATATACGCCTAGGAATGTGCATATTCCTGCTGCTTGTGGTGGCATATGTATGCTTACAAATGTGTATATTGACGTTGGTTATGTCGGAAGGAGTTTGATGTGTTGGTACGCAGGAACTGAGAGAGAGAGAGAGAGAGAGAGAGAGAGAGAGAGAGAGAGAGAGAGAGAGAGAGAGAGAGAGAGAGAGAGAGAGAGAGAGAGAGAGAGCACTGGGGGTAGGCCCGGGTGGAGCAGTGTGAGGAACACCAAGGCTGTGTAGCTACACCCGCCTAACAACGCTTACAGAGGCTGTGTGTACACTACACATGTACAGTTGTGAAGAGGTGGAAAAACGGTTTGGAACCTCTTAATGGATCATACAGATCAGCAGTAAGGTACCAGCATAAGGGGAGCTCATTATGGGGGTCACCAACAGACACACGAAGAGTGAGGCATCTGCAGGAGGATATCCCTTAAAAGGATCAGAGAGATAAACAGACGAACAACGAGGCACAGAAGGAAGAACACTTTAAAGGAACAGACACACAGAAAGACAAACAGTAAGACACAGGTTACATAAACACCAGCTCAAAACATGGACACTTTACCCACACAAAGGAGACCGGAGAAAACGGTTTGTGAAGTTGGTTTTCTTTCAAAGGGCCGCGTGAGGGTTGGTTCTTTTTTCTTCCAGTGGGGCTTTGTTAGGCTCTTATTCCCTCTCTGAGAATAGTACGATGTAGGTCAGTAAGGACAAAATTTCCTAGATAAACTCCTTGTAATACGTTTCTTCTTCTCCTCCTCCTCTGCTACAGCCCTACCTGACAGCAAAAGTATGTTCTTTTTGGTAGGCACTCGTTCCCTATCTTCAACTTTACATCACCCACAATTCTCTCTCTCTCTCTCTCTCTCTCTCTCTCTCTCTCTCTCTCTCTCTCTCTCTCTCTCTCTCTCTACTTATTACCCAATGCCTTATGGCAACAATCTTGTCTTAGGTGATCTTATCTTAACGTAGGAAGCCACAAATTCTTTCCCCTGTTCCAACTTTAACATATCTGGCGGTCCTCCCATCCCCCACGGTTCCGAAAGCCTGCGCATCCCGGCTGCTGACCAAGACAGTAGCCACCACCGCTGTCCTTGGCAGCTACTGTGTTCAATACACGACTCCCGAAGACTGCAGTATGCACACAAGGCGGGCGACGCCGTCCACACAGCCGGGGAGCCACGCCCTCAACACTCAGAAATCCTGCCAACAAAACTCACACAGATCTTGCCTCGACAATCATACATCCATAATGTATAGATAGATAGATAGATAAACAGACAGCATCCTTGTGGAATGAATCCATGTATCATTCTTGTAGGATGCTTATACCTTATAAGATACTCAAACGTCTACATGTCGTCCCTGTATGATGTTCTCACTCAACCTTCACAATATAGGGTATTCATACGTCCATATATAACCCTGAGCATCATTTGTTGGCAGACTGGGTTCAAGGGATGGGAAACAAGAAGTGTAGAAACTTCTCCAGAATAAGTAATCGCAACATACCTCTTCCTCATTAGTGAGGCGTCAGCGATGACAGTAAATCACCAACTCTCACACACTATCAGCTGGCTGACACTAAGCCCTACATCAGCACACAGCTCACATCACTCACTGGACCACATAAGCTAAAGATTCATGAACGGATGATTCAAAGATAACCCAAAGTCTTGCGGGTTTTCTGAGATGAAACCGCGAACAATGAGGGACTTCTGCCTTGACGAACCAGGGTCTGAGTGTCGGAGGCAAGAAGTTCGCGTGTGGAGAGTTTGGAGAGGACTGGAGACGAGTAATGAAGTTAGAGGCAGCGTCCGAGGTGGCGTGGCTTGGTGGAGCCATGGTGGCAATTATTGTGCGAGTAATGGGAGGGAATAAGTTCAGGAGGGATACTCACTGCCGGGCAGAGATGAGAGGGACGCTGAAAGGAGGGGCGGGGCGCTCATGAAGTGTTATACTTCCTGAAGGAGGAACTGAGGAGGACTGAGAGGCAAGTGTCTAGTGAGGATGTCCCTGAGGTCAGGTTGGTGGTTCACAGGGAGTCAGGCGCTGGCCTGGCGGGGAGAGAGAGAGAGAGAGAGAGAGAGAGAGAGAGAGAGAGAGAGAGAGAGAGAGAGAGAGAGAGAGAGAGAGAGAGAGAGAGAGGAGGGGGGAAGCCGCCCGTCTATCACCCTGAAACGATGTGGGTCGAAGGAATAACTGAACCACTAGACCGTACTAACAGAGGTGTGTCCGGAGGTTTGTATACCTATTGTGTAAGCGAAACTTGTGCTGTCTGTACCTAACAGTGAAAACATATATACGGGACTTCGAAGGTCCAAATTCACAGCGTCAACAGTACTTACGGTGTCAGTACTTGCCTGTGGAAACAAGAGCACCGGAGTTCGAAGCCACGAAAGGGACCAGCATTATTTCATTAGCAGGGTCATACTTTCTCGACAAAAGCACTCTTATCACAGCACAACGTCCACGTTGGCCATAAAACTTTTACGCCATCAACATATTACGTATATTTCACCCACCACACCCATACACCCAGCACGCTCGCCCACCAGTCATGCCCACACACCACCCACTCTACTACCACCCCGCTAACCCATAAAGTTACTCCACCAACATTCCCATCTTTACGATCACACTGCACCAACACTAGTCTTTTTATAGATCAGAATTCTCGCGGTAATGCTATCGTCTAACCCTCTTGCGTCCAGGAGAACACCTGGTGGTACCTCGTTATCTCTCTCTCTCTCTCTCTCTCTCTCTCTCTCTCTCTCTCTCTCTCTCTCTCTCTCTCTCTCTCCTCGGGCGAGGCCCTGGCAGCACGGGGAGCGGACGCAGCCCGGGATCACGTCAACACCAGGCAAGGCTGCTGCTGCTGGCGTTAGTGCTGCCGGGGGCAGTACACTGTACCACTCGAGGCCCGGGGTCTTCCTTCCTCCTGCCCCACCCCTGAAAACATCGATTCCCTCGCTACTCCATCCAAGCCACCCCACTCACCTCTCTCTCTCTCTCTCTCTCTCTCTCTCTCTCTCTCTCTCTCTCTCTCTCTCTCTCTCTCTCTCTCTCTCTCTCTCTCTCTTACGCTTTCCTTTTCCTCCCTCTCCTTCCCTCTCGCCCTCCCTTCCATTCACCCACAGGGAAAGGGGTGCCGTCCCAAAGGAACCACTGGTCTTCGGTGGATAATTTCTGGTAAGCTTTTAAGAACATCCTTCCGTGTTGGGTCCTAATCTAATGATCTGGAGGCAGCGAGAAGGATCAGACAGAGTGAGAAATATACGAGAGGGTAAGAAGTATGAGAGTGAGAGATATAAGGTAAAATGAGAAGTAACGCAAAAAGAGATTTTTCTTTTAGTTTTGAAATAATATATATATATATATATATATATATATATATATATATATATATATATATATACACTGAAAGATTTTACTTCTTTTCGTTTTATATTTCTGAGAGTAACTTCCTTTGGCCGTATCCTTGATATACACTCTTTTTTTCTCTCTCTCCCCCTTCCTTTACTACTCTGCTCTATTTGTGTGTGTGTGTGTGTGTGTGTGTGTGTCTTTGTGTGTGTGTCTTTGTGTGTGTGTGTGTGTGTGTGTGTGTGTGTGTGTGTGTGTGTGTGTGTTGATGATCTCGCTAACGTGGGAGGGAACCAGACATGGGCGAGAACGCAACATGGGAAAAACTGCCGCGCGTCACGAATACAGATGCCTTCTGCCTCAGTCTTTTTGTCCCAGGTTCTAACTGGCCCAGGACTTGACGTGGACGACGGAGGCGAAGCTGGGGATGGATGGATACTAGAAAGAAGAGGGCAAGATTTGAAGGGAAATAAGAAACAGGAAAACAGAGGAGGAAAAAAGAGATGAAGGAATAACTCAATGATGGGAAAGACAACAAGGATACAAAATTTGGAACGAAAGGGTATATGAAGTGAGGCAGTCATGGTGGAGGATGATGTGTCGCAGTAGCACAGGCAAAGCAAAGGTAGAGGAGAGATGATGAGGAGCCGAGACGCCCCAGTACAGTAGACCAAGGGGTTGAGAGGATCCATTGCTGCCTACCACTCAGATAAGCACCCAAGACCTCCACCTCCAGCTGCCTGCCACTCAGATCAGCGCCCAAGACCTCCACCTCCAGCTGCCTGCCACTCAGGTCAGCCCCCAAGACCTCCAACCAGCTGCCTGCCACTCAGGTCAGCACCCAAGACCTCCACCTCCAGCTGCCTGCCACTCAGGTCAGCACCCAAGACCTCCAACAGCTGCCTGCGACTCAGATCGACACAATGGCCGGTGCCTCTCTGATCACCACCAGGGCTCTCAGGGAGTCGACACCCCCCCCCCCCCCCACACACACACACACACAAAACATTGCGTCTACTCACTAACATCTTGCTTCTCTGAGCCATACAGCACGACTGACGCAACGTGGCATCGCCACTGTATCGCAAATACAATAAAGTCAATTAATCTTGTCAACATAAAGCGATCCAATGTCTGAGTATCACATAAAACAACTTACATGAATACAACATTAAGTGCAAATCTGGATTCTTGATTATACTGGCAGACACCAAGCGCTGAAAACCGGTACACAATATATTGTAGTCTGAAATTATTACGTCTTGGAATATATTCTGATCAAGTGAATTTACAACTGCCTTCCCACAACTTCACATACAAAAACACTCCCATCAATAAACTTTCCATGATCAAGGTGTAACGCAGACAATGATACAGAAGATCAATGAATTATTGATAATGTACATTTGTAATACAACCAAAATCATAAATATCATATATACATCTACAACACACACACACACACACACACACACACACACACACACACACACACACACACACACACACATTATAAATTAAGTACACATATCTGTAATACACACATTATAAATATAGTATATATGGATCTGTAATACTACCACACATTATAAATATAGTATATATGTATCTGTAATACTACCACACATTATAAATACAGTATATACATCTTTGATACAAACACACATTATAAATACGGTAAATTCAATATAGCTAGGTTACACGTTCAACCAATGTGACGAATACACAATGTACTCACCAGAGACGTAAGGATAAAGCATACAATCTATACAACATAGACATGCATAGTGTATGAATAGGAGACTCAACATGAACAGTTATCACAAGCCACTCCATGCGAAATGTGTGAGAACAGGAAGTATATACTCAAGGCATCGTGATCGACATACTCTTCATGCTTAAGAGGAGAAATCAACACAGGCATTATACTCACCAACATATGCCGAAAAGTTAGACAGGTAAGGTATACACTCACAGTATACATACTGCCATCAGAAGACAGACTATACAGTCATACAGAAGGCACACACGATACAAACCCACCAACATGGCCAGCATACAATCTACCCACAGAACACACAAACACACACACACACACACACACACACACACTATATACATACTATACTCACCATTGTCGGGGTCAGCATACACGCCAAAGTCGGAGTATGCTCGGCGTCGGGCATGAAGCACCTCCAACATGGTGAGCTAAACTCAAGTGCTTCCTTAAAGACTGAGGCGTGCGTTAGAGAGCTATGGTCAGGGGCTCCCTTAAGCTTGAACTGAGGATGTCTTTAGGGAGCTACGGTTAGGGGGGCTTCCTTGAGACTGAGGTGCCTTAGGGAGCATATATGGTCAGAGGCTCCCTTAAGACTGAGGTGACTAAGGGGACTAAGGTCAAGGGCTCTCTTAAGACTAGGTACCTTGGAGAGCTAAAGGTCAGGAGCTCCCTAAGGATGCCTTTGCAAACCAAGGTGCTTCCCTAGGATGCACCCAAGCGAGGGTCGTGTAGATCAGGAAGGCACGGGGTATTCTCAAAACACCAACAGAGGTCAAGGGTCAGAGGTTTACAGACTGGGTCTGAGGTCACAGGGATCCAGGGGAAGGACCTTAGTCCTAAGAAGCAGCGGGGAGGAGCAGCGGGTGTGGGAGTCCCCCCGCTGAGGGCGCACGCACGCACGCAAGCAGCTTCCGTGTCGTTTGTAGGAAGCTCTCGTGGTCAGGGATACGGTAAGGTCCACTAAACCCCCGCAGGGGAGGAGCTACAGTTGCTCGAGGGATCTAGGGCAGCGGTACACCGTACGCAGGGTCTACACTACACTGCTGCTCTACATCTTATAACAACAATGACTGTCATACTGGTCCTTGTCAGCGTGGAGACTAAGATACACTGAGAACCTTACATACACTGAAGACCAGACTCTCTCTTGGAGTTCTTGGAGGAGCTGGTGAGTATAGGGCACTTCACATACACAATACTGTTCCTTTATGGAAAAATACTGATTGGTTATTCTCAGTTCATGGACATATTGCTCTCCTGAAGATGAAAAGGAAAATAATAATGATAATCACATAATAGTTATTGCAGCGTTATGTAAACTTTCTCTGGTCACACGTATGCCATATATGATCATGAACACAACGAAGGCAATGAAAACTGTCATTTCCCACAACTATTGAGACAAAAAGAGACTATACAAATCGAGTATAATAAGCCCAGAGTTCCAGGTTACTACACAAGGTGAGAAACGTAAACAATGAGGCTTGACTGATGAAGCAGACGACATAAGCCTTCATAATCCGCCCACATGCCACACATACATCTGTGCGACGTGAAAAAATAAAAGGATTACTGATCAAACCAAATTGCCCCCTTATTGTCACACCCACATCTCTCTCTCTCTCTCTCTCTCTCTCTCTCTCTCTCTCTCTCTCTCTCTCTCTCTCTCTCTCTCTCTCTCATATATATATATATATATATATATATATATATATATATATATATATATATATATATATATATATATATATATATATATATATATATATATATATTGTGTGTGTGTGTGTGCATAAAAGCAATCTGAATTCCTTTGTGGGAGCAACATACGAAACAACAAAAGCTTGATCATAATTATCAGTATGTATGTATGTATGTCCTGGAGAAATTACAATAAAAAAATAGACATGTATTCTTTGAAATATCCAACAAACGACCACAAATAACCACAGAAAAAGTATCTCCAATATCGGCATCAGTCTGGCTCCCGCGGTGAGAACCACCAGCATAGACAGCATCTGCTGAGACACCACCAGCTGGGACAGCACCAGCTGAGACACCACGAGCTGAGACACCACTAGCTTAGGCAGCATCAGCTGAGACACCACCAGCTGAGGCTGCATCAGCTGATACACCACTAGTTGAGACAGCACCAGCTGAGGTAGCATCAGCAGAAACACCACCAGCTCTCGAGACACCACCAGCTGAGACAGCATCAGCTGAGACAGCACCAGCTGAAACACCACCAGCTGAGACACCACCAGCTGAGACAGCATTAGCTGAGACACCACCAGCTGATACAGCATCAGCTGAGACACCACCAACTGAGGCAGCACCAGCTGATACAAAGTTAGCGGAAACACGATCCGCAAAAAAATATTAGCCAGAACAACGTTAGCTGAGAACAATATTAGTTCAAAACTTCTTCAGCTGCAACGATATTAGCTTAAAACTCCTTCAACCGAGATAGCACTGAATACAACCCTCTTAACTGAGACATTTAATTAAAACATTATCACTCATGACATTCTAAAGCGAAAGGGCCTCATGCTGTGAACACTTTACCCCAAAACAGCTTTACCTGAGAAGTCGACACCTCACAACGCCCTGAGCTGAGGAAACAGTAGCTTAAAACACCGTTTTGACTGAGACAACCTCAGCCATGAGCTGAGACGCCTGCCTAGCACCAAATTAATGACCCGTGACTCCCCCAATATAGAATACCTTCAGTCAAAGTCTGGCGCTCGGCACTCGTGAGGTGCCAAACTTGTGTGCCAGTCACTTATAACTGTGAGCGAGATGGTTGCAGGAGGCTTCCCTCTCCCTCGAGTCCTGGGTCTCCAGTAACCAAGAGGCTTGGGCTTGTGGATTTCCAGAGACCAAGAAGCTTCCAGCTTTGAACCCCTGGCCATCCAAAAGGTTTGGGTTCCGGGAACTTTTGTAATCAAATCTCTGGACTCTGGATTTCCTGTAGTCAAGAATTTTCTCTCACGCCATTTTAGGGAGAGATGAAAATGGAGACCATTAATGTCGGAAGTATTTTCATCTTTAGTGTACCATTATCATCACCAGTCATTACCAGTCATCATCTTTTCTTCACTCTGTCCATCACCTCGGTGAACTGCCACGCATTAAGCTAAGGCAACGGTACTCACTGTGGTTGAATTCACGAGAAAAGAATAAAAACCTGATTGAACGTGAGTTTCACACAATAACTCAATAAAAAAATCTCAACGAAGGTAAATTCCTTACGATCATATTCAGTGGAGAGAGCAAGGGACGCAACACGCGGCTGGCGTTACGCAAGACTCTAGGACCAATCCGGAGTTCACACACCGCGCAGGAATTCTGAGAACCCACTTGTCTGCTCGAAGACCACCTAAAACGTAGGTATTCTGAGGAGGTACGAATTCGAAAATCGCCTAAAACACACAAACATTTTAAGGAGGTACCAATTCTTAAATTTACCCAAGACACCATTATCTTTCAGGAGGCACCAAATCGAAAATTAACCCCCCAAAATAGTGACTCTGTCAAAGGCACGTGAGTGGAAGCGAGAAAATCAACCACGGAACGGTGGAGCTACAACGCAACAGCGGACCCCATGGCCCTGACTGAGGATGTCATACGTTACCCATAACATTGGTACCAACCCACTGAGGAGGGATCGGCTCCCTCAAGGCTTGTTGGGTCCTGTGTGCCCCAGGGTGAGGAGGGGGTTGTGAATGGATATCCTGGGATCTGGCACGTGTGGGGGTTCCACGGTCCATCTGAATACAATGACCCACAAAGCTTAGCCTGAACACGACCTTCCATGACCCACACGGTTACCTAACTTGAATACGACGTTACACGACCCACGAGCACACGGTATGAGCCTTGGGTACGACTATACGACCCCTGGGTATGCTGGCCTGACCTTTCCCTTAAACCTTTATGAGTCAGGTCAAAGGTAAAGCCGTCATACCCAAGGGTCACACTGTTGCCCTCATTGGGGTAAAGGCTCTAATTCGAGCGTAACTATCACCACCACACTGATCATACACCAGCCACCACTACCACCACCACCTTATGCCATCACCCCCCACAACGACCACACCCTAACCACCTCCAACTACGCCATCAGATAATCAACTTCAAGTACCGCCACCACCATCGCAGTTACCACCCCCACTCCACCAGGGACACCACACAAGGGCACTATCAAACTAATAAACCTTTGGACCTCACAGTTAGGGAGCACGACAGCTCTCTCTCTCTCTCTCTCTCTCTCTCTCTCTCTCTCTCTCTCTCTCTCTCTCTCTCTCTCTCTCTCTCTCTCATTCTGTGGGTAAATAGTGAGGAAATTGCGTCTGTAGCGCATTAAGACCTTGGGAAATTGACCGTGAAATTGA
Organism: Panulirus ornatus; assembly: GCF_036320965.1. Taxonomy (NCBI): domain Eukaryota; kingdom Metazoa; phylum Arthropoda; class Malacostraca; order Decapoda; family Palinuridae; genus Panulirus; species Panulirus ornatus. The sequence continues at coordinate 3,774,546 of NC_092236.1, read as the reverse complement.
CAGCAAAACTGAAGGGACCCTCCTGCTTGGCTCCTTCCCTAGAGACACGTCACACATCCCTTCCCCGAGAGTCAGGTTACATTCCCTGCCCTACGACCCTCCTTCCCCAGGGGTGAGGACAGGTCACACCTCCCCTCTGAGACAGGTTACACTCCCTTTTTCCTTTAAGAGAGGACTGGTAACACACCCCTGTTGAGGCAGATCACCCTCTGTCTCACTTGGACATGAGAGGACGTCTCCTTCCCCCCATTGAAGGCTCACAATCCCTCTGCCACTCAGACACAACTCCTGCAGTCTCCCCGACCTACCACTAGGATAAACAGTCGCGTAAACAGACGTATGACGCAGCCTCTCAGAGAAGCCGGGGCATCCGTCAACCACATCTCCGTCGTGGACGAACAGCACGGCGACACGACACCGAAGCGACGCTTCACTTTATGACACGTTACATGACTGAAACACCATCTCCCACCGCACTGACCTCAACCTCCCCGCCAAACTAGACTTTTGCGTAACTTAAACACCTCAGAGACGGTGGAGTAAATGGTAGTTACAAGACTTGTTGAACATCAGAGTTAGAACGATATATGCAATTCTCTCTCTCTCTCTCTCTCTCTCTCTCTCTCTCTCTCTCTCTCTCTCTCTCTCTCTCTCTCTGTATATATATATATATGTATATATATATATATATGTATATATATATATATATATATATATATATATATATATATATATATATATATATATATATATATATATATATATATATATATATATTAAACATGAGACGGTATTTCCAAGGTCATACTTCTGGTTATTTTCCCCCAAACATAATATAAAATGTTTCATTACGTCACGTGACGTTGTCATGGCAGACAACAATCTGTGCAAGAAGGTTGTAGTGAGGCGTATATTGCTATTCTTTTTACAAACTCCACAGGAGATGCCAACCATGTTATTCGAACGCCGGAGTCAAAAATTTCAATCCACAAATTTCATACAACAAACAAAATGTTTTCTCACACAGGAAATTACATTCCCAAGGTAAAGAAAACCATCCTATTAACTGAACTGAAATTTATATTACATTTTGCCTCCGGAAATCACTGCGCGCTCGTGCGCACGCTTATCAACAGGAAGTAAACTGAAGTGAATTATGAATTTAAAAAAAAAAGAAAATCCTAAATCACTTATAAAATCACAACTTACTAAAGAACTTGAGAAGCAAAGTGAAAAGTGAAAACATCAGAAGCACTTATGTAAGTGCCCAAGGTCATGTTTCACTTGAACTGTCAGCATATCAAAAGGACCGAGGGGAGAGACAATGACATATACCTCTCTCTCTCTCTCTCTCTCTCTCTCTCTCTCTCTCTCTCTCTCTCTCTCTCTCTCTCTCTCTCTCTCTCTCTCTCTCTTTCTCTCTCTCTCTCTCTCTCTCTCTCTCTCTCTCACCCCCTTCTACCAGTCCCTCTCACTCCATCCATTTCCCTGCCCATCCTCCAACCATGTACTACCTTGATATCCTGGTTAACATGGCCCTTACAACCAAAAAAAAAAAAAAAAAAAATTACCTCCCCCTCAGCCTATGGTTACCGGCCCCTTCCCCTAACAGAGCGTCCATTATCAACTCTGATCATTCGTCACACTTTCGAGGGTCACACAACCTCTGGGTTATAGCATGGCCTTAACCACAAGCTGTCATCGCCGTCACTGACCTACATCCCTCACTCCTGCGATCGATGCTAGCCACGTCCTAAGATGAGGCCTGGGCTGTGGTTATGTGCCTCGTCTTGAGGTTGCAGATATAATCAGTTTTATAACCGACTGAAGGAAACTTAGGTTATCCTGTGATCTATATCCCTCGACGGAAGTTGTCATGAATGGCAGATGAGAGAGCAAGTGAGTGTCAGAGACGTTGCATGACAAAGGTCTGGGAGGAGGCGCACTGTCGCCGCATGAAAGTGGGTAGGAGGGGCAGCACTCTGTCTACATGACAGGGTGTGGGAGAAGGGTACATATGACCACACGGCAGGAGGTGGAAAGAGGTACCTTCCCCCTGTATGCCCCCCCTCCCCTCACCTCATGTGCCAACCATGACAAGCTCGAGATTCAAACGTCAACCCTTCAACTCTTGTGTCAGGTGGCACAGCCAGCCACAAATCACCCTCTCCACGCCTCATGTGCAGTGTGCTTGCTTGCTTGCTGCCATCTCGCCCCCAACAGCGTGAGACAGTCACTTAACTTAATCACTTTATCTACCACCAAGTGTGCTGTGGCGTGAGCTACACAATTACAAGTACTCGCCAGACTTCGAGTACACACAGTCAAGGAGGCGTAGATCGATGGTCAGGCAGCTTGAGATCGTGCGGTGAAGATGGCCCGGACGAACTACAACCTCCACCATCACCACCCTGCCTGCCATCATAGGTCTGCCCCTCTTTCCATCTCCTCTCTCAAGGTCCGTGGACACGCTGGACAGGTTCTCCCAATTACCCACATTCCTCCTGGTTTTCGACCCACTGCATGCCTTATAACTCCTCCCGGCTACCGAAGAACTGTCTCTTCCCTACGCCACCTCCGTCTCACACTTACGAAGCACCGCCTTTCCTAGCATTTGGGACGTTTGGTGAACTTCTTAGATGGTGCTATTCCTGGCGTGACCTTGCCATGGGTGTGCGAGGACCTCAACACACACAAGGTGAGCAGGTGAGTGGGTCAGGAGGCATCGCTCTCCCTCCGCTCACCTGACCGACCCTCGTCTGCATTCATTGTTCACCGTGGGAGGGGAAGTTCGCGTATTAATCAGGAGCATCCTTGGGCATACACTTCCTCTCTACAGAGAGAGATAGATAAATAGATAGATAGATAGATATAGACAGATAGATACAGAGAGAGAGAGAGAGAGAGAGAGAGAGAGAGAGAGAGAGAGAGAGAGAGAGAGAGAGAGAGAGAGAGAGAGAGAGAGAGAGAGAGAGAGAGGAGTGAGTTTACCTACATTAATCGAAAGGCTTTTAATATCTGCGGGCAGGCTACAAAACGTACAATTAATTACGACAATCCTGAAGCGAGTATAATTATTTTCATTATGGTAAAAAAAAATGTTTCAGTTACCCACTGACCTCAAAAACACAAACGAACGCCTGGGCCACCAGAGTGGAAATTCCACGCGCATTCTTAGCAACACGTTCAGAGAAGGTATGAAACACGTGCTAAAAAGCGATTTTTACGTACGTATAATGTCGTCGGATAAGTAAAGACCACACACACACACACACACACACACACACACACACACACACACACACACACACACACACACACACACATACAGGCTTCATTATCTCTCGCACTCAAAGAGGGAAGTATGCTTGGTTTTGATGCACTCACGGGAGCCCATCATGCACATTCGCAGACTATATATACCTACTCGCACTCACAACACCAACACCTACCTACCACTCGCAGGCGCAGGTCAAACACATACACAAAAGGCTTACATTTACACTCGCACTCACAACACTAATTGTGCCAGACTATAAGACACTCATGGGCGCAGGTCACACACCCAGGGCTATATTTACACCTACACACTCACAACATCAAGTGTACCTGGCTATAAGGCACACACGGGCGTATGTCTTACACTCAAGGCTATATTTACCCTCGTACCCACAACACCAGCCAGTCTGCCATGCCGCGAGAGCTTCTGCGATTCCCAAGGAAGAAATGGCTTTCCAAGGAGGGAAATGTTTCCTGAAACAAATATCTAAAACAAGCCATAAGATACATGAAAGAAACCCGAAAAAATAAATGAATATAATGGATATACAAACATATATTTCCCAGGAAGGAAGATGTTCCTTGGAGGGAAAATGATAAAAAAGGGGGGGAAATTTCCAGAAAAACAGAGTGTCTTGTGGAGTCTTGCGCCCTCAGGGGAGGGGAACGTTTCCGGGTATAATACGCATACATCTAGCCCACGAGAATCTTCAGGCCGAGGGACTTTATATATATATATATATATATATATATCCCTGGGGATAGGGGATTAAGAGTACTTCCCACGTATTCCCTGCGTGTCGTAGAAGGCGACTAAAAGGGGAGGGAGCGGGGGGCTGGAAATCCTCCCCTCTCGTTTTTTTTTTAATTTTCCAAAAGAAGGAACAGAGAATTGGGCCAGGTGAGGGTATTCCCTCAAAGGCCCAGTCCTCTGTTCTTAACGCTACCTCGCTAATGCGGGAAATGGCGAATAGTTTAAAAGAAAGAAAAGATATATATATATACTACAAGGTACTCATTCCTCGCCTTTTCGTGGTAGCTGTTGTTGACGAAGGCAGTGGTTGATTTGGAAGGCCTTCTGCTTTACTATCCCGCCTCCATGACTAATAAAGTAGATAGATCAAGATCATACTATCATGCTCTAGCACGAAATCCCGTCATGGATCAACCACTGGTGACCTGTTCTCTCCTCGGACTCCCATGTCTGCTACAACTCCTGGGCTTTTATCAGCAGAGGCGCGCATAGGGAACAGTTATCCCCAGCCAAGGTGACAACATTACTTTCCCACCACGAGAGACTCCCCCATACGAGCATCGAACTTACGTAAGGTTCTGGGGAGTTCGCACCAATTCCTGTCGAGTGTTGATGGAGATTACAACATATATAGGAACAGCAATACACACACACACACACACACACACACACACACACACACACCACATATGAGTTCAAGAGATTTAAAAAAAAGTTCAAGAAATGGAGTTACACGATTGTAAAAATCTCTCCCCCTAGCTATAGAAATAAGAAATTACACGCACAGTAAACTTGCCCGTGGGGCTCAGAGCCTGCCCATAATCCTACCTACAAGATCCACTCAGACTCACAATTTGTGCCTAATTGCACACGTTCCACAGACTGTATTTCCCGTGTGCTCTCACAGACGCTAGCGGTAGTTTAGGAAGGATACTCGAATCGTGCCTGGGTGGTTCCGAAAGCCTTTAGATTTCGTGCTTTTTTAACTCTAATAGCTTGGTTAGGCCCTTCATTGATGGGAGGCTGTGAGAGAAGAATTCTGACCCGGGAATATTAGTGAGGAAGGAAGAGGTGGTGCACGGACGAGAGCAGGAGGGAGAGGCGAGGGAAAGGGAATACGGAGGAGACATAAGATGAGGAGGGCCTGGTGGTGGGGGTCACGTGTAGCGTAACAGGTTACGGCATTAATCTCACAGGTTTATTTTCAGGTTAATGCTCTGCCGCTGGCACGATTGTGGGCCTCGGTTATTTATGTTTGCAGCCTGACAGACGTGAAGGTAAATATACACTGGTGTACGCGAAGAACGATGACGCAGTTCGTACGCAGGCGCGAACTTATCGTACAAACACACATTCGCACACACTGCCTCGCTGACACCTACGAACTCTTCCCCACCACACTCTCTGCTCAACCTCTCCCAAACCACATACACTAAACGCTTTGAACACTTAACCTTCCCCCTGCCATACGCACACGCTCAACCCCTTCCATCAAGCTCAGCCTCTCTGGCCTCATCCAACACACTCCCTTCCCTCCTCCCTACAGACACTTGGCACCTCCCCAGCCCACTGACAAGCAGGCCACGCGTCAAAACCTTCCCCCGTGATGGCGAGTTTATACGAAGGGTTGGGGGGTGCGCTCCAGCTTATATAAACCCCCTACCTCGAGCCAAGCTGGTGGAACGCTGCCCCTCACCTGCATGACGGTCTCGCCCGGATGAGGTCCATGCACACCTGAGGACGGACGCAGGCGAAACTTGAGTATATTGAGAACAGGTGAGGAAAAAGAGCTGAGTTATTTTTACAGCGTGACACAGGTAGTGGTACCCCTCCCCCCTGGCTCACCCCCTCCCCTCCATACTGGGATATGTGGCACTCATTTCCTGCCCTTCACCACCACCACCACCACCTCATCATCATCATCATCTTGTCCCACACTACGACCCTGCCATCCACCACGACGATCCTGCCCCTGCCTCGTCCCTGCCCTACACCACCACGACCTTGTGGATACATGCCACCAGTCACACTCCTTCTCGAACACTGTATCACATTCGAGAGTCAGCCAAACCTGACACACACACACACACACACGAGGGGCGTGTGGAGGCGGCCGTCGGCAGAAGGGCGGCCAGGACACTGCCAGGAAGGGTTTTTACCGACATGCCTGAGGCCCCCGGCAGGTAAGTCTCGGTTATTAAAGTTTTACGTGGATCACCATCTGTCTCCATAACCTCACCCCATCTTGCGAGCCGCAACCCGGGAATCAACACGGCGGAGTGTGACGACCACCAGGCTGTTTTTCCCCGAGCACTCATCTCTCCTCCGTGTTAAGCGGGAAGTGAGATACATGTCTAACAAATCTTTAAGATATCGGGTAAATACTCGGGCCTCAGCCTCTGACACGAGACGTCTCGTGGCAAGCTGGTGTGTCGTCACAGGCTTGGCAACCACTGAAGTGCAATTGATCATTCTGAAAACACACACACACACACACACACACACACACACACACACACACACACACACACACACACGTGTATAGCTCCCTCTGCCTACTGCCTACACACACACGTGATAAATGAGTACTTGGCTTAGGGTGGAGTGTGTCTGTGCCCACATACAAAGAAGTAAAGAGACGGAACAACGCGAGCGTGAAAATCTTTCAAAACACAAAAAGTAATTATATATATATATATATATATATATATATATATATATATATATATATATATATATATATATATATATATATATATATACCGTAAATGCATCGATACCATACTCAATCATCTACCTTTATAGTTCCATTTTCACTCCATGTTAACATCATTTCCTTTGCTCACTTTCGTGTTCGCGTGTCCCTCGTGAGACAGTGTTCCTCTGTGTACACCTTTGCAGTTGTCCTGACGAAGGGGATGATGTGTCCACCCTACCGCTGGGCCTCCCTCTCCCTCCGCTGCTCACACACACACCAGAGAACAATCGAATTCAAAGTCATTATCGCGTGATGACTGTCATCATCATTATCACCTACCACAACCTTTTATACCACCACCACTATCATCATCACCACCATCACCACCACCACCAACCATCATCACCACCAACCATCATCACCACCAACCATCATTAACACCAACCATCATCGCCACCAACCACCACGAACCACCAACGCCCGCCATCAACACCCTCGTCAGATCTCGTCACTCAGCAAACGTCCCTTATAAGAGCAGCCGCTATTTCCACACAGAGAGGCAAGGAGGTATTGTCTGCCTGGCTGTGGGGAACAGATCTCATCTCACTCGCGGTACGGTTCTACTGCTTCACCCCACCGTGTGGTGAGGGTAATAGTATTTCATGGGAATTAAATCTTGCAGATTTCCTGCAAGGGTGTTACACGCCACACGGCTTCTCAACACCTACTGTATGTCGTTACCTGATGACGCTTCACTGACGATTTTTCTCTCGCGTCTCTTTATCAAGAAAAAATCAGCCATTCATCCAACGTCTTTATAAGGAAATAATTGAAAAAGTCTTTTAACCCGAGTATATGTGTGTGTGTGTGTGTGTGTGTGTGTGTGTGTGTGTGTGTGTGTGTGTGTGTGTCTGAAAATGTTATTCAATTTACTTTCTACATCAATTTACGAGCTCTAAAAACTTGGATATTTTAAATGTCCACAGACAACCATTAACTAACGTACGCTGAGATGTTTAACATATAAACACTCACCACAAGATCAGCCACAGCTCTTTCAAGGGCATATACTTCATCCTTGGAAAGGACAACACTCAGACCTTCAACCCAGCGACCACAGCTTACAGCTTCCTCAGCTACTCCTCTTGGAGGCCAGTCCTCTAATGCCGCCCTCTGGCCAGGTGATGCTACACACCCCTTCCCTCGTTATCATCTTTAATAATTCGTTCGTTCGTTCGTTCGTTCGTTCGTTCCACGCACCACCACTTCAGCTGTTGTTTACCTGTGGCGTCACACCTGTCAGACATTTTTCCGGTGACCCTCCCATGTCTGATGAGGCGCCGCATACACTCACATGGCGGCCCTTCAGATATCCATTTTTGTTAATTAGCGCACGCTTTGTCACTACCAACATTCCTCTCTCAACAACTTAAGATCAGTCAAGGCCAGAGGGGTGGGTCACTTTTAGTGCTGTTTGCACTCTTCGTCGCCAGGAAGTTGCTTAACACATTTTACTATACGTATCAGGATTTGCATTAATAGCGATAGGAATATATTTCGATTATAGAAACCACATATATATATATATATATATATATATATATATATATATATATATATATATATATATATATATATATATATATATATATATATATATATATATATTTTCTTTTTCTTTCTTTCGTACTATTCGCCATTTCCCGCATTAGTGAGGTAGCGTTATCATCAGAGGACTGGGCCTTAGAGGGAATATCCTCACCTGGCCCCCCTCTCTGTTCCTTCCTTTGGAAAAAAAAGAAAAAAAAAACGAGAGGGGAGGATTTCCAGCCACCCGCTCCCTCCCCTTTTAGTCGCCTTCTACGACACGCAGGGAATACGTGGGATATATATATCCTGCCTCCCGCACAGGGGTCCCGGGTTCGATCCTGGCTGTTGGAGATTTGTATGTTCTGTGAAGGTGCGCGTTTCTATGCACTTTATTCGTATATATATATATATATATATATATATATATATATATATATATATATATATATATATATATATATATATGACTTCTGATACTGTTTGACAATGTCCTCTTCCTGATTATAACCCAGAAATATTGAATACAAATTCGTCTCACTATTGCTGCTACAAATTGCCAGTGTTCAGTTTGAGCGGACTGAAGACGATGGTGAGGAAGACAAGAGACCAAAGGATAGTGAAGCGTAGCACGTCAGGACTGTCTCTCTCTCTCTCTCTCTCTCTCTCTCTCTCTCTCTCTCTCTCTCTCTCTCTCTCTCTCTCTCTCTCTCTCTCTCTCTCACACACACACACACCCACACACACACTCCCATCGTTCTGGAAGAGGCGCTAAACAAGGAGGTTCTGCTTCACTCTCTGTTCATTTTAAACACAGCAAGTTTGCCTCTCACACATAGCCATCCTTCTGGGAGAGGTGCTAAACACGTGAGATCTGCCTCTCAAACTCTACCACTGTCCTCGAGACGGGACCATCATCACCAGGGTGGAATCCTCCTCCTCCTCCAGAGGATTCGTGTGGGGTTCAAGAGACTTGTCCTGGAACAGGTTTTCCTCTGGAATGATCCGAAGTGCCGTGGCAGAAACACAGGTGGATCCGCTTTTCGTTAATCAATTAATTAATCAATTACCAGTGCCAGACGCACAAACACAAACCGTTAAAGAAGACAGTGGTTACTCCCCCAGCACCAACCTACCCCACACACCAATCAGCGTTTTAAAATGTTCCTGAGAATGAATATGCCTTTGTGAGGCCCTTCCCGCGGGATCTATTAACGTATATCAAGCATTGTGCCTCGTATGAGACAGCTCTATTCAGGAGGAACGGCCTCCTTCTCCAGGACACAGGGGCTGAAGGAGGAGGGTTGCTGTGAACGACTCCAGCTGTAGTGGTGCTCCAGCCAGGTCTGCTGCGCCACCTGCAGGAGCAGAGGCCACCTACCGCCCGTAATGACGTGTGAGGCTGGAAGTCTTGTTACGACCAACAAGTCTCCTGCTGCGTTTCTGAAGACATCTTACAGGTGACGCCAGAGGAGGTGACAACATGATGAAGCGAATGAAATAAGTGACAACGAAGACGTAAGACGGGAGATACTATGGTGGACACAAACAAATGGAGCACATACGAGGACGTGGCTCCCGCCCTGAAGGCGAAATCAATGTCTGCACACACAGACGCCACAGCACAAGACACAGCCCCGACCAGGTTTAGGGTTGTTCCTCTGGGGCTGGTCTGATAGAGACCAAAGTAAAGTCTCCGGCGAATACCTCATTGTCTTCCCCACAGTATGTAAATTGTCTAACTTCCTGAAATAATTGCCTATTTCCCTATTTGTAATTACCCTTTTGTACTGTACGGGGAGGGAGTCCAACACTCGTGGGGCCCCGTCTCTTGGCCATTCTCTGCTATCATACAACCTCGTAAATTTATGCATGACGTCTGCATTGGTAGGAGGACTTGCGACCCTGCAACATATTCATCGTACTCATGAAGGGACACTACCTCCTCCCAGACATGCAATCTATATGCTAACCCAGCCTCTGCACTTGTCTCTTACTTCGTCAACTAATCCTTCCGAATATCATCATCAGCTTCTCCAAGCCCCAGTGAGGTAATCTACGCTACCCCTACACTCCCCTCTCGGGAAATCGACTTCAGCCCCATGTAATCAATCAGGCCTACCAGACATATGGCTCCCTCACACTCAGTAAAGAAGGACTACTCTTCCATTTACCGATCACATGTATCACTAAATATCAACTTTATGTTTAAAACACCAAAAAGAAAAACGTACAATACACTCTGAAAATATACACAGCTACTTATATTTACACATACTGCATATGTTGACACACTCGTACGGTAATGATGATGAGATTCGTAAACGTACAACAGCATATGATGACAGTTTTCAACACACAACTATCTAACTTTTATCACAATAACCTCAGTATCACAGACATTCAATTATCATTATCCAGAATCCTGATACTAAACGCATCAGAACCGAGCGATCTTATTACTGATCCCCCGTTCACTTCTGGCTCACCTGCCACACAAACACTAAAATCAAAAAGCGTATATTTCTTTCTATATATATATATGTGTATCCTATCATCATGTATTGTCTTTAAGTTGGTTCTGATAGATCTTTAATCAACACATCTCAAGTTTTAACACATATGTTATGCACACATATGTTGTTAATCAGTAGCTCATGGCTGTATCATTCAACCTTCACTACTGACCGTTCATATTGTGAGATGTTCTACTTTTTCTTTATGAGAATAGAATTCTCGAAACGTTCTCAAGATAATGTTACCCTTAATTCCGACCCTGATGCTGATGTCTGGTGTGTGTGTGTGTGTGTGTGTGTGTGTGTGTGTGTGTGTGTGTGTGTGTGTGTGTGTGTGTGTGTGTGTGTTCTCTTAAGGCCACTTCAAACCCGTGATCTCCGTAGTGCCACATCAGCACCATTACCTCTCCACCAGCACACCTCGCACACGACACCAACCGTCAGCAGCCGTAAAAGCGAGAGAGAGAGAGAGAGAGAGAGAGAGAGAGAGAGAGAGAGAGAGAGAGAGAGAGAGAGAGAGAGAGAGAGAGAGTCTCCCCCGCTACATTTCTCCTTCCGTCCACCACCACTCAGCTGGGCAAAACTGCCGGAAATGCATTACCAGGGGTCGCACTTCCTGTCCCATGTTAATGAAGAACTGCAGTGCCTCCACCTACCGCCTCTAAGGCACATTTTCCAAGAAATTTGAGTTACACGCGAAAAAACTCCAACGCTGAGGTGAGTATGTAGAAAACAAGGTCACATCAGGGAAAGCTAACTAACCTAACCTAACCCTGTGAGGTGGGTGACCTCCAACACCACTAACAAGGCTTTGTGATGCAGTTGACCTCCTACCCCAACAGGTCAGAACTCAATTAACGTATACCGTTGATCGGAGGCAGAGAAAACATTGTTCTGGACCTCTCATAACTGAACACTGACAGACAGACATACAGTCACATCACGCGGCATTGCACCATCTCAGAATCTCACAGCAAAAAACCTTCAGTGTTCGATGGCCCACAAGACGTTCCCTGAGATGCCCTCAAGATCTCGGTCACAAGCATCATTACAGGTCAAAATAACAAGCTGGAGAAAAGTCTTTATGACTTGGCCTTGAGCATCACTTAAGGTCCAGGTACCAAGCTAGTGAAATATCATGAATCCCTGCGTCTTTGCTTCGTAAATCTTTCAACAATCGAATTACTGCAATCTAAAAGACACTATTAGCTCAAGAATCTTCTCATTTCTGCATTTTTCTGTGATTGGCATTGTCAAAGTTATTATCATAACTTAATCTCTCTTCTTCCACCAGAAGAACAACCAGGATTTAGTGATAATTTCTAGATAATTTGTGAGTATTAGATGTTCACGCTCCCCTCGCCCTACTACCTATCTTCCATCAAGCTCCCTCAACTATAACCCTGTGTTCACCTCCATTCCTTTCCCTACCTTCACCCTAGCTGCCGGCTATATCCTCCTATCTATCTTCACTCACGTTCCCTCCCATCTACCTCAATCTGCATCTATCCCTCTACCCATCTTCACCCAACTCCCCTACCATCTACCTGAATCCCTCTACCTATCTTCACTCAAGGTCTCTTCCTAATCAGCCTTAACCCACCTCCATCACCACTGTACCAGTCCTCACCTATGCTCCAGCCCCTCTCTGACTTAACCCATCTCCATCACCACTGTACCAGTCCTCACCTATGCTCCAGCCCCTCTCTGACTTAATCCACCTCCATCATCACTGTACCAGTCCTCACCTATGCTCCATCCCCTCTCTAACTTAATCCACCTCCATCATCACTGTACCAGTCCTCACCTATGCTCCATCCCCTCTCTAACTTAATCCACCTCCATCACACCATTCTCCTACCTGACCCCCGTCCCTCCCTCTCCTTCCAACCTCCTTGCCCTGCGGTATCTCCTTTAACATCTCTTTCCTGGTATCCTACGAGGTCCTACGCCATTTTCCCCTCCTCCTCCTCCTACAGCGTACCCTGACGTGGCTGCTCCTCGGTGTTTCCCATTACCGTATCTCCAGGCTATCGCCAGTCATTTCCGCCACCTGTTAGGGAAGCCTGGGGAGGCAGAGAGCGATAAGCAACGGGAGTGTCGGGGATTTTCTGGGGTGATATTTTGTAGTGTACGGCAGCAGCAGGAGCAGAATGTCAGGTTTCTATTATTTCATGATATAAATATATATATATATATATATATATATATATATATATATATATATATATATATATATATATATATATATATATATATACATATATATATATATATATGTATCCCTGGGGATAGGGGAGAAAGAATACTTCCCACGTATTCCCTGCGTGTCGTAGAAGGCGACTAAAAGGGAAGGGAGCGGGAGGCTGGAAATCCTCCCCTCATTTTTTTTTTTTTTTTTTCCAAAAGAAGAAACAGAGAAAGGGGCAGGTGAGGATATTCCCTCAAAGGCCCAGTCCTCATCCTCTGTTCTTAACGCTACCTCGCTAATGCGGGAAATGGCGATTAGTATAAAAGAAAAAAGAAAGAATAAAGAATGACGATACAAGATGAAGTAGATCGTGAAATATAGCTCACGCTGAAACTAGAAATGAGTACAAATAACGTGACTTCATAAAAAAAAAATGTCAACAACCCTGTCCCTCACTACTGATCGCCGTTTCCCCGCCACAGAGTTAGCGCCAGGAACAAACGAAGAAAGGATGCATCCGCTTACAACCATTTTCTATCACATATAATGCACCAAAATCACACACACACACACATGAATATATATATATATATATATATATATATATATATATATATATATATATATATATATATATATATATATATATATATATATATATATATTGTGCACTTCCTTATATCGATACAAAGATAAGAAAATAATTTCCTTACAAGATGTGATCCACATTCAGGGAGGCCACATGCCTCAGCCAAAGAACAACAAAGCGGTAGAGCGACCACCAGGTCCACTCCGGCACCACCAGGAAGAGAAGCAACCCCGCCCCCTGACGTGTGTGTCCAGACCTCGGACATCCTCAGCATGGCACACTCTCCAGACCCCCATTGTTCCAGGGCGGGGGACGAAGGCCTCGCAGCCACTCCAGTAATGAAGCCTGGACGCCCTGCTGAGCACAGGCCATCTGGAACCATTTTCCCCTCAAGCCATTAATCCCAGACGGCTCTACTGCATGGCGGAAAAAGCCCTGGAAAATAATTTTCCCTGGACATGGCTGGAATATGAGACATGTGGAAAATTCTCAACCCTTACCGTACTTTTATGCTGTCCCTACGAGGCATAACTGCCCTCCTTAAGGCTTACTACTACTGTCTGTACTACTGCGGTTTTTTTGTTTTAAATAAATAAATAAATGAATATATATATATATATATATATATATATATATATATATATATATATATATATATATATATCGCTACCTCGCTATATATATATAGCTATATATATATATATACATATATATATATATATATATATATATATATATATATATATATATATATATATATATATATATATATATATATATATAAACAGTAAACTCAAGGACAACTGCCAGCATAATATGAACGAGGTATCTATCATAGGTATATCTAGGGAAAGCTTTCTTTGGAAACTTGAAAAACGACCATTCCTGGGGTTCAGTTTCCTCATAGGCTAGCGTGGGATTCGCTCTGTTTGGCTTGAAGCGGTAATTGTGTTTTCCAATAACCTGTCATTATAGGTTAAGAGGCCCTGTTCCTCAACACCGTGTCGTACGTACCCACTTATTTCCAGGATCTGTAGTGTTACAGCCAGTGTTGCTGGGTCTCCAGGATCTGTAGTGTTACAGCCAGTGTTGCTGGGTCTCCAGGATCTGTAGTGTTACAGCTAGTGTTGCTGGGTCTCCAGGATCTGTAGTGTTACAGCCAGAGTTGCTGGGTCTCCAGGATCTGTAGTGTTACAGCCAGTGTTGCTGGGTCTCCAGGATCTGTAGTGTTACAGCCAGTGTTGCTGGGAAGTTTATAATACCGGGAATACTCAGGTAAATTTGTCTTGGTCGGTAGTCTCGTGTTGCTGCAAGATGTGTCGGACGCTGGCCAAGAGCCGGATGCTGGCCATGAGCCGGTTACTGGCCAGAGCCGGGTACTGGCCAAGCATTGGTTGCTGGCCAAGCTTCCGCAGTCGTCGACCCGTAGTGTCATGGGGAACTAATATGTAACCCTTGCAAACTACCTCCTGAATGACAGGGAACATTTGCCAGCCTACCTTGCCAACCCTTCGCTTGGCGGAGGGCAAAAAAAAAAAAAAAAGAAACACCATGACGCCAGAGACAGGAAACCAAGCCGGGGTGGTGTCTGAGTGACGGGAGACGGGACCTGACGGGCAGGAAGAGTGACAGAACAATGGGACGGACAGAAACGTGAACACGATTCGACATAAGGAGAAAGCGCTGCCTATTCCTTGTCATTATTATCATCATCTTTATATTCTGATCATAAGTATATTGAAATGATAAAAATCTAACTTTATTTTCAATTTGTAAAAAAAAAGGAGCTCATAAGATCCTTCGATATACTCCAGCAACATATTACTATACACAGCCATGAGTACACATGAAGGAAAACAAGAAAAACGGATACACATACGTAAACAGACGACAAACACAGAACACACACACACACACACACACACACACCGTCAACCATAAACCGAGATACCCACATCACTTACTTTCGCTACGGCGTAATACTCATGAATATATATGGAATTTCAAATGTGAGGGAGAGAAAAAAAAATCCAGACGTGGCAGCCTTAAGCCTGCCCCACAGACGATCTCCTGCACCACACGGGTTCTGCCCAGGTGGTTTGATGTTTACAGAATTCCGCCAGGCTTCTATAAATATGGAAACACTCAAGGAACCGTATGCTTTCTAACCAGCCATGACAGCCAGCATGAGTCCTATATATTAACTCGGCAGACAAGGAGAGAGAGAGAGAGAGAGAGAGAGAGAGAGAGAGAGAGAGAGAGAGAGAGAGAGAGAGAGAGAGAGAGAGAGAGAGAGAGAGAGAGAGAGAGAGAGAGAGAGAGAGAGAGAGAGACTAATTTACAACACCAACATGACTCGAAAATCTTTTCACCCGCAGCGTGGATTACATCCCCCCCCCCCCCAAGTTTACAGAGATTATGTGGTACAGACAACGAAATAACTTGGGATACGAGACTAGGGAAGACCAGAGCATTATAACACCAGTCGGGAGAACTGAAGCATTATAACAATACTAGGGAACGCTAGAGTATTAGAACAGCAACAGGGAACACTGTAGCATTATAACAACATCAGAGAACACTAGAGCAGTAATCATGACAGCAACACGGAACACTGGAGCATTATAGCAACACCTGGGAACACTGGAGCATTATAGCAACACCTGGGAACACTGGAGCATTATAGCAACACCTGGGAACACTGGAGCATTATAGCAACACCTGGGAACACTGGAGCACTATAGCAACACCTGGAAACACTGGACCATTAGGACAGCTACAGAGAACACAGGAGCATTATATCAGTACTGTAGAACACAAGAGCGGTAGAACATCCATAGGGAACAATGGAGTATTGTAACAGCACCAGGGAACAATACAGCATTAGAACACTAATAGGGAACACTAGAGAATTATAACATCAATAGGATACACTGGAGCATTATAACAACACCAGGGAACACTAGAGCAATAGGACAACTATATGGAACACTGCTGCTGCATTTTGCGATCAATACCTTGCGCTCAGGGTCACATGTTCCCCGTGTTACCACGCTAAGGCCTTACATTATCTCATGACTTAATGACGTACCCACACGCGACCATCAGCTGACCTGTGTCTACAATAATAGCCTGTCTTGTGAATGTTTACGGACACCAGCTGACGTGGGCTTCTGTCCACGTAACAGCAGTCATGTCACGCGTTACAAAGATCAGCTGAGAAGTGTGGCATGTGTGTGTGTGTGTGTGTGTGTGCAGTCACCAGCTGACGCACGTCGCATCTACAACGATCGATTCCCGTGAGTCGTAGTTACATTCATCAGTCGAGGTGGGGGCTTGTTTACAGGCTGAAGATGATGCATATTGTGTTTACATCTATCAGCTGTTCTAGGTTATGAATACATTCATCGGCTGACACATGTTGTGCTTACGTCACTCACTGATGTGTGTTGTTTACAGCGATTAGATGATGCGTGTCACACGTGACCACACGATACAGAAAATGATCTATCTATGCCATAATGAATTACATAAGACAAGGTTTTGATACAGCTTACAAAACGTGCCCCGGTTACCAAGAAACACGCGAGGGGAGACAAGATTATGAAACACAAGACGTGCTTTCGAACACTACCACCCAGAGGAACTCAAGCCGTCACAGAACCTAGTTCACCATCGAATATAATGACAAAATCCAGCGTTCCTATTGAAGTCGACAGTGCAAATATGCCCTCTATAAACACCATGAAAGTGTCTATACAGATGCCGACGACGTATGGCTCAACCAACATTAGTTTTAGAAACAAAATCGAGTCATCTACATTACTCGGGTGAGCTCCTCCTAGCCAGACTTGACAAATACATTACCCATGACTATCACGAACTCATCATCTACGCCTCTGCAATGGCCATGCGTGCGTAGGTGTCTGTAATACGCCGGTCGTAGCGATATTTCACGAACGCAGAACCTACGAATGTTATGACCTTATCTACGTGTCTCGACTGAGCTTGCCTGCCTCTCTGTAACAAGACTGACGTCCGAGTTCCTGTCCTTGTGATGGAACGACTTCCAGACCCCAGCCAGCCACGCGTCATCCCCTACCCTGGACGAAAGCCCTACATGAAAAGCCTTCCAGCTCCACGGTATGACCTTACACGAGTTGAGTGTGAGTGACACCGGATTCATTGTCCCACACAAGGATTTTATCTTTACATTACTCAACTGTTCTCCTTAATCAGTAAATTAATGTCACTTCCTGCAAAATACGCCTGCTACGTGAAAACAATATCATCAAATGTTATCGTTATTATCATTATCATTATTATCATTATCATTATTATCATCATCATCATCATTATTCTCATTATTATCATATTAGAAATCTCGTCAGTATTTACATGAAAAATTGACCCACAAAACATGTAAACTGGTTGAGGTTTGTGTCTGAAATGCCAAAGAAAAACAAAAAGGTGACCCGCGAGTTACTGGAGAGAACTGAAGGGAGATCTTGTGAGCAAGTCTGAGGTGAATTTCAAACAATATCATCCACCTGACTCAAGATGAACAATGAGCGAGTGAACAGTATTCACCAAAGTGTATAATGCTCTTTTGTTTTGTTTCTATTGTGTGTGTGTGTGTGTGTGTGTGTGTGTGTGTGTGTGTGTGTGTGTGTGTGTGTGTGTGTGATCACCTATTTGAACAGTACGGGGAGGAAGTTCTACACTCATGAGGCCCCATCACTCAAGCATTCCTACGATCATTCAAAATCGTTAAAGTTTCGCATGCTGTCGCTGTATGCTCTGTATGTGTGTTTATGTGTGCTTTCTCTTGAATACATATATATATATATATATATATATATATATATATATATATATATATATATATATATATATATATATATGATAAATATTAACAGGTTTAGGGTGGGATACAGAGCTACACATAATTCCGTGTGGAGAGAGACCTTCAACATATTATTGCCAGCGTCGGACGGGAGGAACAACCCGTCTTTGTTTTCACATTCCTAATTCCTATAAATCCGGACCTGGTCTGCACGAACGGTATTAACACTCCACACTAAAAAACTCTCCTCACCTTTTTCTATTTTCCCAACATATGTTTTTGTGGCCAAATTCTAACCACCGGATAGAAGTCTTTTTCATATACTTTTGTTCTTACAATCTGTTTATATAAGGGCGTCGTGCAGCCCACGTGAGATGGGTTTAACTCTCTCTCTCTCTCTCTCTCTCTCTCTCTCTCTCTCTCTCTCTCTCTCTCTCTCTCTCTCTCTCTCTCTCTCTCTCTTGTGTGTGAGTGTGTGTGCGTGTTCTATTTATTTTCCAACCTATCAGGCTACCTTCTGTAATTTAGAATATTCATAAAAAAAAAAATCGAACCTTGTACTCTGACTGATCAATTAATTTTCCGCTGATTAACTTTTTCCATTCCCATTAGACCAGTGGGGCCGGGTGATGATGGCTCCCTCACCCAGCTCCCCCACGCCTGCAGAAGGTGAGGTTTGTGAAGACACCTCGGAAGCCGTGATGGCAGCGGGAAAGGGGCTAATATGGAACCACATACTAGAACGACCTTTCAAATTCATAACAACAATATCTACATATTAGTGAAAATAGATCCCATGATTTTATAAATGGTTTAACTTTTCTCTTTACGTCTGTTTCGTAAATCTTAACACCGTGCTTTAGTTGCCTTAATGGAAGATCAAAACCTTGCGTATCTCTCGCGCATATTTCGTAATGCTTTGAACGCTTCCATCACGTGATAAACGACTCTCATGGGCTAACGTTAACTCCTTTGCGACGTGAGAGAAACGCCTCATCAGGGCAGGACAGAGAGCGAGGCCAGAGCACCAACTGCATGCTGCGGGTGTGGCAACAGCACCTGCTTACTCCCGTTCTCTCACTGGAATAACCAACACGATCGATATAAAACCAGCATCATTACCTTGGCGACGGTATCTAACCCCTACCAGCACACGGCCATGGGCACGTAATTACTTAAGTGTGATCATCTAATTGTACAGTACGGGGAGAGAATTCTAGCACACTCACAGGGCCTCATCCTGTGTAAAAATACACAATGGCAAACATTGTATTTCTTTTCTGACAATCTTAATCTCACTGTTATCGAGGAACAAATTCCACCCATCAAACGCTAATGTCTCCAGAGATAAACATCTCTGTATCTATCTCAAAGCCAATTCACCACGCTGTCCAACTTCTGCTTTGTAGCGCATGATTCGCATGTTACTCACACCCACCCCGGCGACGTGGTGTGCTGACCGGGAAGAAACATGCAAGGTATCGAACATTTCCTACCCAGGCGACACAAGGCGAGGACATCAGCTGCCTCCCGTCGCCAGCAGAGACCCCGAGATGTGCCGTAAAAATAATGGGATACGAACCTTGGGGTCACTGCCAAGAGAAACGTCATGCTACATAACACTACGAAAAAAAAACAATAGTTTTCCAACTCCTTCCTCAGTCACTCTTCTCCCTTTCCTCTCTATTTCTTTGGCCCCTTTCATATCAAGTTTCACTGGAAGTCTGGCCCCGAGGGGGACTTCTGTCCATGAGTGGAGCCTCCGCCGCGCACTGCTGACCTATATGGAGGGGTGAGTGTGAATATTTATGACTATCCGACACGAGGAGGATGGTTCAGGAAGACCCGCGTACGCTTACCCTCGGGTGAATACAACTGCAGACATTGCTGTCCTGACACACAGCCTCTAAACCCCTACCAACATCCTTCTGACGCTGCAGGACCTTCACCACCAAAGCCCTGACGCTGTAAGACCTTCGCCAACACGCCCCCGAGACGCTGCAGGACCCTCAAACATGCCCCTGACGCTGCAGGATATTCAGGTAATTTCCTGCGTTGCCCAATCCTTGCCGACCACATCGCCCGTAAATTCATTCCATTTTCTTTCCACC
This sequence comes from Panulirus ornatus, assembly GCF_036320965.1. Lineage (NCBI taxonomy): Eukaryota > Metazoa > Arthropoda > Malacostraca > Decapoda > Palinuridae > Panulirus > Panulirus ornatus. The sequence continues at coordinate 3,753,975 of NC_092236.1, read as the reverse complement.
TGATACGTCTTCCACCCCAGTCATTCCTTTTTTCCACTTCTTCCCTTCCTCGCCCAAGCTCTTTTTCTCCTCTTCCTCTCTCTGTTGGGATCTGTGTATTGGGGTCTGTGTGGTCTGTGTATCTATATAGCAACTCTATACAGCTCCCATCTCTCACCCCATCTCACACATCAGGCCCGGGTCATGCACAATGTCATGTTCCTCCGCTATCAAATATTTGTCATTAAATCATAGTAGAGGAGGTACAATGTCGGCTGCTGGTTCGGAGGATGCTCAACTGAACGGGAGAAGCCCTCCTGAAGTTAACAGCTGGGGTGATGGAGAGACAGGAAGGTGGCTGGGGGTGAGGGAGAGGCAGGAAGGTGAGTGGAGACAAAGGAAGACAAAAGTGAACAACGATTGAGGGCATTACCGGGAATGGCTGAGAGATAAGGGAAGATGAGAATTAATTAAGAAAATTAAAATACTTGACCCAGGTCGTTGAGAATGAGAGGATAAGGAAAGATAAGATTTAACCACAAGCGAGGAAAATCCCAGATACGAAATCGTTTGTAGATAAGAGAAAGTAATGGTGAATTAAGAGCTAGAGAATATTGAATTAAAATCGGGGATAGATAAGGAATGAGAGAAATCAACTGAGAAGGAAAATAATGGACTCGAAAGTTACACAAGGGAAGATATACAAAAAAAATACGGAGATAAAGATATGTTCTTCCGTGGGAGAATGATAATGAGAAGCATGAAACAGAGGAGGAAGTCAGAATTAAGGAAAAGGTAAGGAAAGTGATAACGTGAGTGTGTACAAAGAGGCAGGCACGATGGGCAGGCTGGTCAACTCTCACTTAGATAAACATCAAACACACAAAAGAAAAACAAAAACGTTAACTCATTTCAAAAAGTTACCAAAATGACTGACACCAAAACCATAAAATAAACAAAATACTCTCACGTCAAAATTTCAGAGACAGTTCCACACGAGAATAGCCTCTATCGCTCTGCAGGCAAAATACATAGAAGTCGAACGGCATTATATTCCCACTAGAAAAACGGTGGCTCTACCAATCTGGTGTGAAACACCGTAATATCCCGCCTCACACAACACACTTAAAATATCCCAGGTTTTCATACCTCGGGATTAAGGCAAATGCAACGGTGTGTGGTGAGCTGAACCCAGGTAACGTTTTCTGTATATTCTTCCCCAATATACTACATATGTGTCTGAAATTAATTCATTATGTTACAATGCTCTCGTCAGTGTGTGTGTGTGTGTGTGTGTGTGTGTGTGTGTGACTTAGAGAGAGAGAGAGAGAGAGAGAGAGAGAGAGAGAGAGAGAGAGAGAGAGAGAGAGAGAGAGAGAGAGAGAGAGAGAGAGAGAGAGAGAGAGAGACTGGGGGAGGGGGAGAGACAAAAAAGTCAGAAACCCCCCACACTGAAAGAGTATCAGTCACAAGGCTTATGCCTCAAGTTACCCAGCCTTATACACGCCTGACCTTACATAAACACTGTGTGTCAGTGAGTGAAATACATTCATGTCAGTCTGGCAGTCACCGCTTGGCAGGGAAAGGAGGGAGGGAGACGTGAGCCCTTAGAGGGCATGACACCCTCTGACATAACACCCCCCATCATTATCCCCCCCCCCCCTCATCCTATACGCTGGCACCTGCCCTCCTCCTCCTCCTCTGCCAACACCATGGGGTGGGAGCTACGGCAAGGGGGTAGTTAAAGAAGCCCCTGTATTGAACGTCTGTTATACATGACAAATGTCATTGGCGATGTCTGTATCAGACACATGTTACAGAGGACACAGGTGTTGTCTCTCGCACGTACACTGTCTATGGCAAGCTACTACAGCAAGCAGCACAACCCACGCTGCTTCACCATGAGAAAACGGGAACAGGCTGTTTATAATTCATACCAAGATGGGGGGTGGTCAGTGTCATAACAAACTAAGATGGCCGCCGGGCCGTGGTGGCAACACCTGCTTAGAAAACGTCATCATCAGATCTTGTCTTAAAAAAAAAAGAAAACATGCTCTAAAATCATCCATTTGTTGACATCATTTCAACCTTATGTGAATCAATAAAATGGTTCAATTTCCCTTATGACAATAACCCCAACGGAAATCATGACAGAAGCTTAGCCACCTCCCCTCCTGAGCCCTGGCCAGTGGTGCAGGCGTTTGGTCGCTACATTCAAATGTTGCAACTCTGCTGCATATACATGAGGAGCGGTCCAGGGTTGTCTCCTGGAGGAGGAGTAGGAGGAGGAGCGGGCCGGTGCCCTTATCCCAATGACTGGAAGGGAAGACTAACATCTTTCACGTGCCATACGGTGTTACATGGTCACCACAGCATCTCCACATCACAGTAGCTCTACATCTTCCGAGATTAACAACATTCAATCTAAATCATAGAATTAAGTAAATGATCACATACACGAACAGACACGTACGTAGAAATCAGACCTTCTTACTACCAATGATTCGATAGACGAACATCCTATTAAGCACGTCCTTAATGATCTAAAAAAAAAAATAAATCAGGTTAAGGATTACAATGTTTGCCACCGCACCATAACATATGCCTACACCACTCTCCGTGTGTTTACTCTCTCTCGTCAACACCTCATGATCTAGATACGAACCGCCGAGTCCCCGACGCCAATGAGCGAGCACGCCTTCCTTCTGCCACCCTCCCTCCTCCCTCCACCAAAACAGTGTAAACACTCGACACGCAGAAGTGTTTACGTGAGAACCGACCAAGTGTACGTGATGGGATGTTGTTGGCGTACGTCACGACACGTCTCCCTGCCGCCCACCTTGATCCTCGCCTCGTATACGTACGTATGTCCTCGGGATCACCGCGTGGGAAAATTCGCAAAGCCTCGCCCCATGCCTGGGGTCTCTGAAGGTTAACCCTGATATTCCTATGATACAGTTTCCCTCAACCCATTAATGTGGTAATCAGATACGTCGCGCGAGATGATTTACACGCACACACTTTTTCGCACAAGTTTCATCTTCATTATCATGAATTATACCTCGTCCGTCCCCGGCGACTGATCTACAGCCACACTAAGCCGGTGGTGGTGGTGGTGTGGGCCTCGCCTCGGGGGTAATCACTCCAACAAGCATTAGCCGGAACCTGAATCTCGTCAAATTAGTGAGCATAAAATCTCCATGAAATGTGTCGATGGCTTTTCCGGGTGTGGAAATATGTGGGGTAGGAGATGGGGTGGGTGGGAGGAAGGGTTAGAAGTCGAGGGGAAGGGGAGGGAAAACAGAGGTAAGGAAGAGACCAAAGGTGTCCATCGTTTCCCTCCATCTGACAGAAGCGCAGTGTCGATGCTGCAGGAGCCTCAAGATGGCAAACCTCCGAGGGCCAACCTCAGGAAGGCCAGCCTCCGAGGGCCACCACCCTCAGGATGGCCAGCCTCCGGGAAGCGGGACGGACAATGAGAGCTTCCTGTTGTGTTGCATCGGGAACACGGATGTTGCAGCAGACGCTGCACTGAATTAACGACCGTCCCGTTGCGAGGCCGGTGCTGCCTACGCTCACCAATGATTTGCCATCAATTTTATCCAACAGGGGTAGAGAGGAAAATAGACACTGACCATCTAAATAAACTGGGTACTCACGCCATTAGAAATAGTGTACACTTCTCTCGGGCTACAAACGCCGTTTGACAGTAAATAATGAAAATAGACTGGCGTCCACGGGAAACCCGATACCCCGCGCCACAATGAGGGCATGTGGGGGCGTGTGTGTGCCATCACTCACCCACCTCCAGGCGTGCCGGCACAGCTGATCAACGAAGGTAAATACCAGGGGCTATGCCAGCAGCACCACCACCCACACTACCTCGCTCGCGGTAAACAACACCAGTGTGTTGTGTGGTCCCTCCTTTACCCTCCATCCTTCCCTCCCCTCCATAGGACCTCCGACTATCATAAAGAGGTGGGAAGGGTGACGGGGAGCTGGTATGAACCACTCTACCTCCCCCATCACTCAGGCCAGAGCGGACGTATCTACCACTCGGGACCATATGTGTACATTCACTATAACAAAGTACGTAAACTGCAAAGGTATGGATCTAATTCTGGAAACATTCGCATACAATATAGTTCATCTCGGAACCCACGCCACACCTACCCAAATATTTCATCTCGGGCCCCAGAAAATTAACTTCCGTATTCCTTAGTCTTGTCAAAGCCATAGTTTATCCAGAAGTTCGATCTATCGTCTTGGCTCACTCCACGTGATCCAGAGTTCTGGTCTCCGTGCGTCTGGGCGACACGTGGCAGACCTCGTTAAGATACGTATCTAACGTCAAGATTACAAGATGGATATGGCAAGAATTATATTCATCGTAGGTTGCTGCATTATCTCACCATCCCTCATAGCCTCTCCCTTTCCATCCCCCAACCCATCCATCTCCCTTCAATCTATCCATCTATCGTCCGACATCTCTGTCTCAAGGCCGTCGCATCCTTGGACCTGGCCCTCGTCTACAGCCACCAACATGTTGCTTCCATTCCGTCCTGCCCATCCCTACTCCCACTATACCTTACCCCACCACCTCGCTAATCCTCTCAGTCTTCCCTTCCTGGGAGCTCGGGAGTCACCAGGTAATTCCTTGGGCGCATTGAGGCTAATCCCTCCATTCCTCCGGATCTTTCGTCTATCAGAATCTTCCACGAGAACAATCAAGGGATTGCTCTTGCGTCCATAGTAACGCTGGCACACATAGGCGACGCTGTCCTCTCCCCGCTCATGGATTATAGATTATTTCTTCCTCTCGAGAAGATGATTCCTGTTGAGCTGAGCAGTGGGGAAGGACCAGACCGTGGAGCGGCACTTGTGAAACGTTCCAGGGATGGTTCGAATCACTGAAACCACAACCAAAGTGGCGGCGAAGCCTTACCGCTTCGGGTGACACCATGTCTTCGAGACCTTATATCTTAATCCAACTATATGTTGTTAAGGAAGGCTTGTTCTCCTCTTCCCGTACAGAAACACCGTAGAATTTTGTTTTGTTGTTGTTGTGATTTACAGCAGTTGGTGCCAGGGCCGTGTTGTGACTTGCAGCAGTTGGTCGGTGTCCTTGGAGTTGTTATTAGGCGCCCGGGCTCGTTCTACACACAGGAGGGCCACGAGACGTATACCCGTGTGTACCAAGCTGGTGCAGGAGGACCTCCTCCACTCTACCGCATCACGCAGCGCTCAGGTCACCTCAGTCATGAGACCTAATCACAAACTTCATTAACGCTCCGTGGTGCAGGGACCTCGGACCACCCTTGCCACTGACCACCGTCCCTCACACACGAGAGAGAGAGAGAGAGAGAGAGAGAGAGAGAGAGAGAGAGAGAGAGAGAGAGAGAGAGAGAGAGAAACGAACATACAGGCTGACCTAACTACGAGTACCTATGACGAGATTTTGTCATGGAGCAGGGGTACCGCACGACACAGTTATGAATCAAGAAGTAATATCACCAGCAATTTAGCTGGTAATAACTTTCTTTTTCAAGATGTAACGTTAATGAGTTGCTATTTTTGAAGCCCTGTATTTTCAAGGCATCAGTTGCATAACCTCTGACGGGTTGCTGCTTACTGATGTAATGACGTCAAACATTACCCCCCCCCCCCCCCACACACACACACACACAATACTGCCACACTCAAGGTCCCAATTACAGTCAAACATACATAAACACACACACATAAGGCAGGACCAAACCTTGCTTGTAAGCAAGCAGTACATTCTACCCATCCATCACCAGTAATGAACTAAGACAAACGAATCACACACGCTTCAAAATACTCTTGTTATTTCATACTGTCCTCTTAATCTCTGACAAGTTACGTAACCCATCGTTGCAATGTACACGAGAGCGAGCATGACCTTTGACCCAAGTGACTATTTGCACAAACCAGAGCTGCAGAGCAACAGGAGGCCAGGGGATAAAAAAGGATTCACCGAGCCGTCAAGATGATCTCAATTCTCAAGCTGAGCCGAGGCTTCATGGAGTGAATTAGATAATGTTTCTCTTGAGAGGAGGACGACGCGCGGCCCAACAGATGAGCAGCGACGCAAGGCCTGTGATAAAGGGGCAATCTGGACGAACAGAACGCGAAGAGCACGGCAAGACAAGACGTCTACGTAGCCCCGACTACGAGACTACACGATGGTACGTCGCGAGCGAGGCCGCCGAGAGTTGCCGGGAACTAACGAAAACAAACAGCTTTCTACCAGGCACGTCCAGTGCTGTCGTCTGGAACTTTACGTTCTTCTTCCACGAGGGAATCAAAATTTTACCCACCCTCAAGAATACTCAAAATTTACCATACAGCATAACCATTTTAAAGCCACGCATGATAATAGTTTCGTGCGTTCATAATTATTTTCATTTTAAGTTATCACAGAGAAAAAAAGTACTCTTAAATTCTGTCGCAAATACTTTCTGATGTGTGAACTGTATCACAAACAATAACCGCAGCTCTTGACTCTTATTACCATATTTACCCTTAACACATTCACAGTGAGGCTGGCTACACCTCTGAACCATGTTATCTGAATCAGCATCCAGGAAACTGTTGTACAGAACCTGGGATGCTGACTGGCACTCCACCTGTCCTCTCACCTCTTGAGATACATCGCCTCCTGATTTCCTCACGCCTTCAGAGGACCAGCATCGTCCCTCCCTCACGTTAGTTTACACACACTGCACGAGTTATCATTATCAGCTGCGTCAGGAATAAACGGTTTTATGTAAAGTGGGCTGACGCCTACACGGGGCTGGCTGAGCCGCTCCTACAACAGTGAACACTGGGGAAGACTTAACAAGCCCCTGTGACACACATGAAAGATCGTGGACATAAATCACCGAAAATAATTATAATGAAAACTTACAACTTCAAACAACATCCGACAAAACTTGTGCTTTGATTAAACAATGGGGAAAAAAATCTCAATATTTGGTTAACTACGATATTACACAGAATGCCTAATATATCATCCACATGGTCATCTGCTATAAAACCTAAGTAACGAAATGTATGGAAATGGTGAAGTCTTACGTATGTTTACCAGGTATTATATGGAGATGATTGATCAACAAAATTCAGTACAAGAACATAAAGCTGGCTCAGAAACACGGAGGACATCGCTCAGGGGAAAGTCAACATGAATGAGGAGGTAGGATGATGGGCATAAGGTGTGAGGTTGCAATACCTAATGAATGGTGGGGTATGGTGGTGAGGGATGATGTGTGAGAGGTAAAGAGAATATGACGGTGAGAGATCTGAAATAGTAGACGAATGAGTTTTGTGGGTTTAAGGCCGTAACTGAAGGTGAATGGGAGAGTATGACTCTCTCTCTCTCTCTCTCTCTCTCTCTCTCTCTCTAAATCTATCTATCAATCTATCTATCTATCTTTATCTATCTATCTCACATACACACACACATGATTGAACACAAAAGCCTCCCAGCTCGGTGGATCGAAGCCAGGTCCTCAAGCACACCCTTCCTCATTTCCAACCCAGGAACGCACGCAGATCGAACGAGGAGGGCCTTATACGATCAAGCAGACGCCCTACCCTCTCCCATCCAACCTAGATCTTCGTTTCATAACTGAGACACTACCATCAGGGGCCAAGTGACATGCCAAGACGATGAAACATTCACCACCAACGTAGGAGAATTAGCCGCCTTCGCCACCTAAGAGATGGGGTTCGCGGTGTTATATAAGAGCTGAGTTACGCAAATCTTAGCATTTCTGTATCACAACTACCGGGCACTTACGAAACACTCGGGTTTCGCAAACTTAGCAATCTCAACCACAATTACCGGGGACTTACGAAAGGCCCGAGTTACGCAAAAGTTAGCAATCCGTACAAGAGTTACTTACGAAACAGCCGCGGTACACTGGGGTCGTCTGTAAATACACTGTGGTATGACTTCCTCAAATGTGGACACAGTCCCCAGTGTTCTGAAGTAAGAAGGGAACAACGGATCGTTCATCTATGTATGGCTCCAATATAACCACCGTCAAAGGTAAGGTGATAAAGCTAAAGTTACTTGACTATAATATCGAAGTGTGTGTGACAGAGATAAAGCAGGTACCTCCCTAGCTTAAGGATAGCGTCTTACTCAACAATAAGACAAAAGTGTGTGTTAACGATATAATCCAAGTGTGTTGGCTTGGAGAGTCTCCTGTGATCAGCCCGGGTCATGGACGGACCCCTTACAAGTGCATTACTGGTTACTTTCACAAGGGAAAAAAGAGCCACAGTAACACCGATTCTCTTTAAACCTTATAAAGACGAGTATGAAATGTAAATGAATTATTCTGCTGCTACCCACAGACGTCAGATAGTAGCTCACTCACCCGAGACATCGCAAGGATAGAAAAAATATATTTATCTTAACACGTTCGACTGCCATCCTCAACCCATATACACTCTCAGCTCACAAGAAGTTCCCAAATGGCGGTCCATTATTCGACCGAGGTGGAAGGTGACGAGACGGGGCAGCCCTCAAGACGCTGACCGATCGCTATTCCTCTCTCTCTCTCTCTCTCTCTCTCTCTCTCTCTCTCTCTCTCTCTCTCTCTCTCTCTCTCTCTCTCTCTCTCTCTCCTGACCCCCCTCCCCCAAGCCAACCTCTAAACCCCCATGACACCCAGTCACCTACGGACTCCGGGAAGATTCTGCTGTTGACTCAAGACGAATGTCGGGACAAACACAAGATGATGGACGGAACGACGAACAAACAGGCTCCAGGAGGCGCAGTGTCACTCACGTCGCGCGCTGGGCGAAGGATAAGAAGAAGGGCCCAAGTTCCTTCTGCTCATTAGTCGTCAGGTCTCCACGAGTCGCTGTCCTAATTAATAATTCTCAAGAGGAAATCCTGCGTCAACTAAAAAGTGTCTCTCTTCTTTCTATCCTTTTCAGTTAAGTCGCTGCCCTAGCTAAGGGGCTGTTCACAACAGAAACTTACCTATAACGTCAAGAGCCTTTTTTTTTCACCTACATATTTGCAAGTTTCTGTTTTAGTGTTCATGGATTAGGTAACTTCACCATGCGTTAATTCCATACACTCGAGGGGACGACGGCCGTGTATCCTCTGTCGACGGAGACTTTGAGGATGGAGAGGAGGGATTTCTATCATCAACACCGTCACAAATTCTGGGTTATCTCCACCTTCACCAACACTGCCACAGGCTCGCTTGTGGGTGGGTGGGGGGAGGTATCCATGAATTACGAATGATATATACCCAGCTGGTCATCCCAGGAGTGGCAACCACTTATCCGACTGACGAAGTGCGCCACAACCCGTCCCAGCAGTGGGACTCAATAAGCCCTGTAAGGAAAGTGCCTCACGTGCTACAAACTGAAACAATGACGGTAAAGTCAGAGATGGATGGAGGAAAAACACACCAAGATTTTCTTATGGAGTTTCTCGTTTTTTGTTGGTCAACTCTAATGGACACCGTGCAAAGTTAGTATGAAGTTAATCCACACTGGGGAGGGCTCTTCCCTGTCAATATTCCTCTATTGTACACACACTCAGATCAGAACAAATATGCTGATATTGTTCTGCCACCTAAGAACAAGTAGATATTTGTCAACAGCAGGTACGGTATTCCGAAACCCTCATCTTCACAATATCCTTGTGTTCTCTACGCTCTTTTCCACTACATCATCATCGTTCACTGTTGACAATATCACTCCTAGGGAATCTGAAAGCTGTGACCCTCAATGCTGGAGGAATGTGGTGTGTGTGTGGGAGGTCGGGCCTCCGAGGGAGATGGTAAGGGTACGACTGGAAGGACAGACACGACTGATGATTCCACCATAACTAAACACTCACCCACGGTAGCGTCAACCCGCCTAACTAGTCTGTACATCTATCTATCTATCATCTATCTATCTAACTATCTATCTACTCAGTTATGGGGAGAGTGTTTATCGTCGTCACTGGAAGACCAGGAAGACAGTCTTGTTGAAGAACTTCTTGCTGCAAAGGAGTCCCTCCTGACTGAAGCGCAGTATCGATGCAGCAGAAGCCACATAAGAAGGGATTCTGGGTTGTATGTATGTACGTATGTATGTATGTATGTATGTATGTATGTATGTATGTATGTATGTAGGTATGTATGTATGTATGTATGTATGTATGTATGTATGAGTCAACGTATGAAATGTTATATGGTACAACAAATAAACATCTAATGAAACTTTTCACGCCCAAAAGTTTATCTAAAAGTCTTCCAAACGCCGTTTAAAATGCGTCTAAGCTGTTGGAACACGGAGACTGGCTGGCTAACTGCCCCTCTCTGTAATTACCTACTTGTCCTGTACGGGAGGGGAGTTCTACACTTCTCTACAATCATACAACTTTTCAAACTTCTGTATGCTGTTTTTACTCCGATCATCCAAAACAGGAACTATAAAAGTATTTCTTTACATCTTTTCTAACAAGTTTCTATTTATGACCTGGGCGCTCTCAATCTGCATCTTCCAAAGGACTCTTCACTGGCGACGTCACTTAACTGGTTGTGAAGGTTGTGATCAAAGCACCCCTTACTCTTCTGTCTAACATGGTGAGCAAATTTATGGCCTCTAACCTCTCACTGTATCTTATCTCTCGTCATTCTGGTACCATCTCCGTTGCCTTCCTCTGCACCTTCCCTATTACTTCTTCCTGTTTCTCTAAGTGAGCTGACCAAACTTGGAGAGCTGTGTGTGATGATCGCAGGAGAAACGTTGCCATAAAATGCTCATACTGACATGGGTCGTGGGTCCACATCCTCGACCGTCTTTTAAATGGTTTCTCAAAAGGTCCTGATGGAAAGATAAATATGAAGCAAGAGGGACAAATACAGACGATGTTTGTTTTAGCTTTCCCCTTCAGGATGGCGTGCTCCCGTTTTCGAGAGGAGATCTTTAGTGACTTATATTCTCAATTCTAAGTTTCATATTCATGTAACACAAATTTTTGACTGGGACGTACAACGACCAGGGGGTAAAACGACATGGAAGTATAACTAACGACCAGAGAGTATAACTAACGACCAGAGAGTATAACTAACGCCCAGAGAGTATAACTAACGACCAGAAGGTATAACTAACGACCAGGAGGTATAACTAACGACCAGAGGGTATAACTAACGGCCAGAGTATAACTAACGACCAGGAGGTATAACTAACGACCAGAAGGTATAACTAACGACCAAGAGAGTATAACTAACGACCAGGAGGTATAACTAACGACCAGAGGGTATAACTAACGACCAGAAGGTATAACTAACGACCAGGAGGTATAACTAACGACCAGAGGGTATAACTAACGGCTAGAGTATAACTAACGACCAGGAGGTATAACTAACGACCAGAAGGTATAACTAACGACCAAGAGAGTATAACTAACGACCAGAGAGTATAACTAACGACCAGAGAGTATAAAGACCAAGAGGTACAACGGCTGAGGTAGACACAACTACCAGGAGGTATTGACGACCACGTCACCTTAAATCAGAGACGGGAAGCCCGGGGGAGCCGACCTCCGGCAGCACGCTCCAGCCACGCTCTCCCAAGAATGACACACGAACCCGGCCTGTCAGCAGCTATCAGTTCACCGGGCGGCGTATCTGGCAGGGTCGCCAGGGTGATGCACCCATAACACTGGATATCTTAGCCTCGATATGAGTGAGGCAAGAGCTTGGGGATCGATAATGGTACGCAACGCCTCAAGAAACTTTCCGAGAACGTTTCCAGGGAGGAGGATACAGATGGTGGTATGGGGGCTGGAATGTCAATAATAGCTGGGCGAAATGGATCACAGCTGAAGATCTGCCTCAAGTGACGTATCTGAGAGGTCACCTTGGGGAACTACGGTTTTCTTCCGGGGTCGTGAAGTTTGCGAGGTAGTCCACCAGCTGTACGGCCGATGAAGAGCTCATTCGGTTCCCACGGAGGAACTGACGAGCCAGAAGTCAAGCGGCATTTTGCAGAAACAACCGTGGATACAGGGAAGGTCAGGTGTGTCCTCCAGAGTTCAGGCGAGACCCGACGGGGCGCGGGATGAGTGCTGTCGGAGGCTGACATCTCCACTATGATCACACCACCGTCAGCCAGCCAAGTCTACCTTCGAGACTTGACACATCTCATGCTGCCCCTGGTTGAACCACATGTCAAACCATTACGTTATATGCGATAAGGAAACACAACGAAACCTAAAAAGAAATCTTAAACTTTTAGAAATGCTATAAAAAAAAAATTTAGTTAACTGTGGCCAATGAACACAGAGAGGAAAACAGATGTGCCAGAACGAGAATGAGAACACAGTGTGAAGTTCCATCACTGTACAGAGTGACGTTTTCACCAGCACTGTACAGTCACCATCATCATCGTCAATACCACCATCACTATCATCCACAGCGGCAGCCCCGTGCCTCACCCTCCACTCCACACTTCACAGGCACCAACACTGGACGTCTAGTAATTTCAAAGCAAATCAAACGCGACAACCTCTCCGACACAATCAAACTTTTCAACATAATTCCCCGCCTGCAAATGTTGATTCACGTCATGACTGCCTTTTACGAACAGCCCGACAACTAAAATGAAGCTCCCACTGCCATTCAATCATCATGTTTTAACTGATTATTTTGGTGCATGGAATCACCATTGCATCATGCACCGTATTGTACATGCACTTAAAGCAACGGTAAGGAAAGCAACCATTGATTATTAGGTATAAAAGAGAGTGATAGTTAAAAGAATCATATTAAAACTAACCTGTGTCGAGTATATCTTATCTTGCAGTCCTGCCATACCAGCAGCCCTGCCTGGCCCAGCCATCGCCACGGTCGGCAATATATCCTATAAAGGTAATTCCATCCTCCTCAAGAGCCCTACAGTCTTTCCAGGTCTCCGTCAAGAGAATCAATAGAAAACTGCGCCTTCACCAAACGTTCACTCGATAAAGTTTCTACCACACAAACAGGAAAAAAAGAAAATACTTTATCCTCAGGACGAAGTAAAAAAGAAAACCTATAGCAACTGAAGAGGTGGGAGGCAGAGCAGAAATCAGTGGGGGTAAGAGACGTGGAGGAGGCACTTCCTGCAGTGTATACTGACTGCTGGAAACGGCTTGGGTTCCTCCCCCTCATCTGAGGAGAAAAGAGAGAAGGAAATACGACGACACTTCCCGACAGAGAGAGAGAGAGAGAGAGAGAGAGAGAGAGAGAGAGAGAGAGAGAGAGAGAGAGAGAGAGAGAGAGAGAGAGAGAGAGAGACTACCTACCCTACGACAAGGATCTTCCTGAAAGCAACTCTCCAGCAAGCCGAGGTCGGTCTAGCTAAAACCAGAATCAGGTCTCCCCCACAGGCACCACCTGGACCCACGACACCAGCACAACGACCACCTCCTCCCAGTAAACTATGTGATACCAGACCAATTAGGGCCACTTCGATAACCACTGCTATCTATTCGATCAACTACCAGCCACTTGGGTACATTTCACCGCTTAAGTGTTAATTCAACATAGACCAATCGCCATCTAAAATCTAGTTAACATCAGTACACGGTACTATCTTCTTATCTGATAACGCAGTGTTTTATTTCTTATAAGTAAGAGATGAGAGCGATTATGAGCGCCTGGTAAGTTAACGAGGACCTACGATACCTGAAGATAGCGAAGATCCTCTCTCTGAATCCTTTAAGATATCACAAAGCTTCTGATGTTGAGATATCGTATCTCACTCGGAACCACAAGGCTCTCATCCACACTCTTGCTACCATGTACACCACAAACCCCGTGTGACTGGTTGACACCGCTTTGTTTCTCCCAATAACAAAATCACAACCAGTTATAACAATTCCACGCGTATCAGTAACTCTACATTTAATAACATCACATCACCAGCAGGTACAATATTTCCGTCCTGTTCCAACAGATATTGTAGCCTAAATCCCAATATGAACCAGTATGCCATCAATCCAATATAAATATCATCTTTACCGCTGATATTCATGAGTAACTCTTCACATCATAATCACTATGGGAACTTTTCTCACTTACTTACGGTTAACCACCATCAACAATGGTCATTAACCTGACCATGATGATGGTGCGACCCCCTGGCTATGATGACGTCACCTCTAACTTGACCCGTCGTGTTCACCGTCCTCGATGGGTTACGACCATCACATCTAACCCTAAGGTCAACAACACATGTACACCCGCGATACATGACCCAATCACAACAGATACTGATTAAAATAGACGGAATGCCATATGAACTTGATCACAAATAAGATAAAAAAAGATAGACTGCAGATAGACAGGTATATAAATTCATATATCCTCGAATACAATAACAATGATAGAGGACTACAGCGAAAATATAGAAATAAAACAGAGCAGTGATCAAATCCGCTTCCATTCACCTATCACTTTCAACAACTCCCCAGCCACTCCAGGCGCCCCCCTCAAAGAGGCCATGAAAGCTCTCCAAAATTGGCCAGTCAAAACCCATTATGTTCCAGCGAACAGACCATCACCTGCTCCAACGGCAGCCAGCCAGCCAACCATGACCTTCAACACGACCTCCCGTCACACGGGAGTACTTCAATCCCCTTGAGGCACGACGGTACGACCCTTTAGCAACGACGGCGAGAACCCTTCTGATATCATAACCTGGCCTGTGACCAAGCCCTTAAGGGTCAAGTTAAAGATGACGCAACCCTGAATGGACAAGGAAGGACACCGCTCGTAAACACACACTAACGAGCCATATGGGACCCATCAGTTGCCTCACTCCACAGCCCGCACCATGAGGGAAGCAGCAACACTAGGGGATATACCAGAGGCCAGTACACTGGGGCGAGGCATCGTGTGACCAACAGCGGCGTTACAAGGCAAGAAGTGTCCGTACCAACCGCGCACTATGCGAATACCACAGCAAAGGACAATATATGACCCCACCTTGCTCGAGGCAACCCTGGGCAACAAACCATGCAAGGCACATTGCCTAAGGCAACACTGGGAAACAAACGAGGTAACTTGCCTAAGGCAACACTGGGGAATTAACATACACGTAGCCTGAAGCTCAGAGATTAACCTCAGGATTTGCTTTCTAGTCCCGACAAGCTCCTGCTAGAGACGGTACACTCGAAATGTTAGACACACACACACACACACACACACACACACACACACACACACACACACACAAACAAAAAACATAATGAAGTAATAATAGACCTTGCATAACCCCTTTACTTAAAGCGTGCAGGTTGGTGCTCAATTTCCTGCGTAAGCAAGCCGTGTCTGCTCTCTGTACATGACCTGGTAAAAGCTATCGGCAGTAAATGATTAATACCAGCAGCTCGGTAACTCCCCCCCCATCCCTCCTCGTCTCAAGCCTCACAACTCTTCTACACTATTTTGAAAACGGAAGTCTACAAGCTTCATTTTTTTTCCCGCGATGGAAAATCGGATAAGGTACAGGTTGCCAGACGAACATCTGTCCTGATGTACGTATGTAAAATTAATCAATGTTTAATCATGCAGTCCCAGGACCCCTTTGACAGGGCTGCCGCAGCTTTGGTGCTGAGCTACACTCGGTAGCAAGGAAAGGATGCATTATATATATATATATATATATATATATATATATATATATATATATATATATATATATATATATATATATATATATATAAACCTTTTACCTGTGAATCCTCTTCAAGGGCCATCCAGCTCTTCCTTAAAAAGCACTCCATCACAAGAATTTTATCTCCAAATGAATCTACTAAAGAGGATCCAGTTGCATATAACTCAATAGTCAATACTCTGACAAATATCTTTTGTCTAACAATACACATTCAAACCTTCCGCATCCAATATCTGAACTGATAATAATATTAACATAATCATCACTCAACTTTAAAGTTGGTGCTACCACCAGAGATTGACCTTTGATCTTTTGACCTCAAACACATCACAGGGATCGAGTGAGTCACGTTTGACCCTGTCAGAAGTTGGATACTGATGATATCCTGCGTTAATAATATAGTTACGGTGCAGACACACACACACACACACACTATATATATATATATATATATATATATATATATATATATATATATATATATATATATATATATATATATATATATATATACAAGCCAAAAATTTTCTCTAGTCTCAACTCTTCCCTTCATAACGATGGCAAACGTAAAGATATCTTTTTAACTTCGTAGTTATATTTCCGCTGCCAGACGTGCTGTGTGTGACCGCTGCCGGAGATGTGTCGGCCAGTTAAAATAGAAAAAGAATGTCCTTAAGCGTACCCTTACACAACACCAGTTTGAAGGGTACAAGACATAAGCGCAGTGTGTATCCTGCTCATACTTATTCATTCGAAGACTGTAGCGTGTACCATAAATATACTACTTCATAACCAAGATATGTTCCTTCCTCCACTGTGATATTAGCAATAACACTACTAGGCTAATTCCTGGTCTTGCAAGGATGAAGGGACGTGTTGTACAGAGAATCGATGTGAGGCGCGAGCCAAGCCAGGAAGCAAGCCCTCCCTTGCCATTGTACCCTGCATTAGAGTCGCAGTTAAGGCTACGGCAACTCGAACAACATCTATTAAACCTATGAAACAAACTGGGGCTCGACGAACTGTGTGTGATCCCACCGCACATTGCGGGAGTAAGATGCTTACATTTGTTTCCTACGATCCTTTACGATCATATTAGGATTTATATTGCATCGGGGAGACGTTTGGAAAGACCTTTCTTCAGAAGCTGAATTTTACCTATTACTCAACAGTTGAAGACGTTGGTCAACTATCAATCAAATAGAAAAATGAATAGGTTAATACGTAATAGATATAGACAAAGACATATTTTTGGGCTGCGATAAACCGCTACAGGACCATCGAGTCTTTACGAAAGCAATTATAGTCATTCATTTACATATTACTGTGTTACACAGTCAATCATCTATCATCAAAATACCGAAGATTCGATATTGTTTTTGCATCTTTTCAAGTCGAGAGAAGCAGACATAATACGCCGGACGGTGTGTAACATCCATCGACTTAATTACTCGAACCGAACTCATTAGGCCTCCGCTGGCAACCGTCCTTGTAAACACGGCTTACAACTGTGGGCGGCTGAAGACCACCGACAGCTACAGCGACGTCTGTATCTTCCATCACCCGCCCAGACTATCACCCGCACAGACCATCGCCCGCCCAGACCATCAACCGCCCAGACCATCACACGCCCAGACCATCAACCGCCCAGGCCATCACACGCCCAGACCATCGCCCGCCCAGACCGTCGCCCGCCCAGACCATCGCCCGCCCAGACCATCACCCGCCCAGGCCATCACCCGCCCAAACCATCGCCCGCCCAGACCATCGCCCGCCCAGACCATCACCCGCCCAGACCATTCTGCAAGCGAAGACTGCACGTATTTTGTTGCAGTATACGTCCACATCATTCCAAACTCAATCAATCAACCTCTCCAAACAGGAGCATCCCTCCGGGTCCCAGCACGTATCAGCTCTTCAGAATCACAAAAGATTAAGAACATTCACTAGGGTTCCTCTAAGGTTGTTTGCTATGAATAACCCCTCAAGCAAGACGGTGCAAACCTTGACCTACGAAAGTAAGACCCTAATCTACGACGGTACAATCCTTGAGAACGACAGTTCACCCCTTGTGTACGAGAGTATGATGGCATGGCTTTTAACCTATCCCTCCCAGGTCAGGTCAAAAGCCAGATTAACATACCCTTGGGTCATACTGACGCGCTCAAGGCTCAACAAAAGTCTTGTCTACCAGGGTTGTAGTTAAAAGGGTGAAAAGAAAATATAGTGTGTAGCCATGGTATTTCCCACTTTCCTTTCTTCTTTATCCCTTTATTTGCATTTCAATCAAGGCCTGGCGTCGAGGTGGACTTCTGCCGTGACTGAAGACAATGAAAAGAAAACAAAAAAAAGAATTAACACGAACGCCCTGTCCTCTAGTTAGAAGGATTCAACCAATCATGAGCGTTCCTGACAGATACATCATCGACCCGGTCAGTTCATCTGTGATGCATCACACACGACGTCCAACGATGTCAAACGAATCATCCAATCAGAGCGCCCTCGCCGCGCTAAACTACCAGACTAACAATAACCATGTGGCAGATGAATGGCGGAAGCCGCAAGCCCCTGAGTGGCTGTGTGGCATCAGGTGCTCACGTCTCGCCTCCGCCTCACCTCTTCATCTTGAGAGGCTCCTGCCCCTCGGGGGCTTGGTAGGTACTCTCTGACTCACATCCAGAGAGACCTTCACGAACTCGCTCAGCTTTCTAGGTACATTCGTGCCTATCAAGCTCACATATTAGGCTTTTACATGTATTATACGTCTATACTGACAAAAAACCACAATGCCTAACTTCAAAAATTTCATGCCACAGGAAAAGAACCTTGAATAAGAGGAATATGAAAATCACATAGGCAATATAATGAACATTACTGCACCCTGTTCGAGGTCAATATTGCAGAGGCAAAAGTGAGTGTGTGTGTGTGTGTGTGTGTGTGTGTGTGTGTGTGTGTGTGTGTGTGTGTGTGTGTGTGTGTGTGTGTCCCTCTTAAGGACGTACTGGGATTGATTACGTTTTACTTTGTGACCTCCAGTCCCAGCTGGGACGTGGGACGCCCAGAAGGGTACAGCCAGAGGAGTACATGCAAAGACTTGATAAAACTGGCCATTAAAAAAAAGAATCATCAAGAGACCGGAGAGCATACAGAATCGAACGCATGCTGAGTGTCTGTACTGCATAGCAACAAGACATCGGGGGCCATGCTAACTGGAGGTGGCTTATTAACTTGAATAAGAAAATGATAAAAGATAAAAAATATATATGAAAATATATATATATATATATATATATATATATATATATATATATATATATATATATATATATATTCATGATACATATATACATATTATATATACATATATACATATATATATATATATATATATATATATATATATATATATATATATATATATATATATATATATATATATATATATGAGATTTTTTTTTTTGAAAGTACCGTCAACCATGTCAATATATCCAAGCATGATAATAACACAGCCAGAGGAGCAAGAGCTGGGTGGAAGCAATATAGTGGTATACTATGTGCCGCGGGCGGTGGGGCGGGAGCACCACCTCGCCGTCGGCAGGAGAGCGTCATGCGTAGAACTGCCTCGACGCTTGCCCAAGACTTTGTGTGGAGTGGAGGGAGGGTGAGGGAGGTGTACTTACTCCAGCAGAGCTCCAGCAGACCACGGCTCTTCTCCCAACACTGGAGCACGAGGGAGAGGCACGGTCGTCCGCAGTGCTGGGGCCGACATGGCTCGCCTCCGTTCGTATCATGAGCCAGTGTTCATGGCACGGGACCGTTTCACTCTCTAAGAACAGGCCGTCTTAAGGGTTTCTTTCTGATAACGGGCCCCTTAAGGGTTTCTTTTCTCTGACGACGGGCCGCCTTAAGGGTTTTTTGTTTTCTACGAACAGGCTGCCTTTAAGGTTTCTTTCTCTGAGAACAGGCCACCTTAAGGGTTTCTTTCCTATCTTTTCTCTATTTTCTGAACTGGCTAGTTGGACAGAGGGTGGGTCTATAGGGAAGGATGTCTGTGAAGAGGGACGAACGAGACGTCTCGGACGAAGTCTCGTACGAGGTCTCTATGACCGGATGTCTCTCAATTACGCCTCTAAGGCAGGAAGTCTCTAAAGTAAGTCTCTAAATCTGAAAGTCTCTGAAGCAGATCTCTAAGGTAAAATGTCTCTGGAGTTACAGGTTTCTGAAGGCTAGACGTCTAAAGTACGAGGTCTCTGAAAGGAGACGTTTGAAGCTAGCAGTAACTACAGCAGGGAACTTTTGACTCAGCTGACGTCTCAGGGAACAACACTTCCAAGACTGTAATCACGTTTCATCATCTAGAGACAGACTGACGTAATAAAAAATAAACTCATTTATGCTTTTCATGATAATACTTTTACCCCACTAGCTAGGCCTATAAAACCTCCCCGTATATCCCTCTTCACTGTCAGAGAACTAATTTCTCTTTCAACCTCTCAAGTGGGCGAGAATCTCCCGCATCAGAGAGGTCGACAAAAATTTCAACTTGAGTGAGTTAAGGTGACGTGAGCGAGGTCGCCGAAGCAACAATGCCTTGTTGAGCTAACATACTCCAGAGACATTAGTTTATTCTTCCACAATTACGCAGAAAGACTCGATCACAGGCTCCTCGTTCGGCATCCACCTCTCATTCTCTCTCTCTCTCTCTCTCTCTCTCTCTCTCTCTCTCTCTCTCTCTCTCTCTCTCTCTCTCTCTCTCTCCAATAAACTCTCATTCCCTCTCCTTACCCTCCCCCTCCTCCTCCATTCTTTAACGTTGATCGGTCCCCTCTTTATCATAATTTTCCCCGCAGGCCTTCCCCTCCAGCACTCACCTCCTACGCACCACATTAGCCCCTTTATCTGGGAAACTCCACTGGGCCTATTATCCGGGAGGTCACAGTGACCCTGATATCCGCAAAGTCTCGTTAGCCCTGCTGTTTGTGTAGCCCAAATGACACTACTATCTACGGTGTCTCCTTACCCCTATCACCATGGAAGTCCCATCACCCCTATCATCTGGGGAACCCCATCATCCCTATCATCCGGGGAAACCCATCATACCTATCATCCGGGGAAACCCATCATTCCTATCATCTGGGGAACCCCATCATCCCTATCATCTGGGTAACCCCATCATCCCTATCATCCGGGGAAACCCATCATTCCTATCATCCGGGGAAACCCATCATCCCTATCATCCGGGGAAACCCATCATTCCTATCATCCGGGGAAACCCATCATCCCTATCATCTGGTGCAGACGGAGGCCTCACCATAGCTCCACCCTTAACGGGTTGGCACTGTCTCCCTCGAGACGTAAGCCGCTGGCTTGAGTTCACGACAGTCTGATGACATAATACAGTTTTTAATACAGGCAGGAAACATAACTAAACAATTATCTACATAGAGGAAGGATGATGTTCGCGGTACATCACCACCTGAGCCAATCCTAATCGACGTTACAGCAGATACACAATGACGTGGTCTCCTTAATCCAACAACTTTGTGGATCATTTGGAAGAAAATGCAAGGTTTGGGAGGGTTTGCCGGAGAGAGAGAGAGAGAGAGAGAGAGAGAGAGAGAGAGAGAGAGAGAGAGAGAGAGAGAGAGAGAGAGAGAGAGAGAGAGAGAGAGAGAGAGAGAGAGAGGGGGAGGGGGGGGGACACCATGTAAATTTCGGAGATTTCCGGCCACTCTGGACCAGCTTGGCAGCCTTAGCGATGAACCTGGGCAGGACAGGATGGTCAGACGCGAGGTTCAGACCCGCGAGGAACATGATACTGCAAGGCAAGGTGGCCGGCCGACCTCTATAACCAACGCTGCACCACGCGTCACGCGGGCCTAGCGCGTGCCGCCGCCGCCACCCACCCCCTCCCACCGCCCTCGACCCAGAGTATTCCCCCACTCCCCCAACCCCGGGAAGTGATGATATAAGCCACATTCCAAGACACATAGCTCCCTTGCCAAGATAAAGAGATCGATGAACAGATATGTCAAAAAACACGCGCGCAAATATACAAGAGACTTTCATTAACATCGCATTGACTTATATGGATAAAGAAACGTCTGGCAGAATGCTGGCATACGATACTCGGCCGAAACTAGATTACCCTTCTCAAATTTGGTCCCCAGACTTTAACAGATGCACGAGGAGGAACTAACAGAGAGGTTCATGAGAATGACAACAAACTTCCGGCCACAGAGTTTGGAGAAATGAGTTGCAGTGGAAGAGAGAAGAGTAAGGGGTGACTTGATCGCAAGTTCTGCAACTAGTCCGACGATTTCGATTGTGAACAGGTTCCGTGAAAGATGGAAGGACAGAATTTGCAAAAGAGCATTTCCATAATATTAGAGTACGGGACAAATGAATGATGATGAACAAAAGTTTACAAAGTCGAATGAAAGAAAAGTTCACGAGATGGGACCCCTAGGAATGAAGATCTTCCTCCTCGCATCGTACAGACAGGTATTTACCAACAGAAAATTACACCCACACACAGACACGCACTCTGGAGTTGAGGGCGGCAGGGTATGGTGGTCAGGCACCTCGGCTAGTGTGTATGGTCAGGACAGTGTTGGCAGACTGACCTGCAGACGTCTCTGGTGACTACACTCTGCATTACCTAACGCTGGGCTACCCTCCAACATCCTCCCGGCCCACCTGCTGCTGGTCATCGACCACAGTCCCCTCACCCACCACCAATAACCTAGAACAACACCCTCCTTGAAGCCCACGCGAACTGAAAGGCAAGATTAGGCAACGGGCAGGTCTTCCGTAACGATTATCTGAGCCTGGGGTCGAACCCCAGGGCTTCTGGGTTGAAAGCCGACCACGTGTGCTCGAGAGACAATGCCAAAACCACCCACCCCCCCGCCCCGCCCCGCCCCG
The DNA here is from genome assembly GCF_036320965.1 of Panulirus ornatus. Taxonomy (NCBI): domain Eukaryota; kingdom Metazoa; phylum Arthropoda; class Malacostraca; order Decapoda; family Palinuridae; genus Panulirus; species Panulirus ornatus. Next base: position 3,731,364 of record NC_092236.1, on the reverse strand, counting down.
CCTGCAGCTGTTACCAAGGGAAAGGCACGTGGCGGAGCCTGGCTCCATCCTGGCCATACTGGTTCCTCAAGACGAGGGTCGCCTCACCGTGTGGCCCCCTCGCTACCTTCCCCTACAAACGTAACTTGCATAACGAGATGATGTCTCGAAAGGTATCTTTTTTGTGGGTGGGATGAATGTGGACACATTAAATAACCAGAAGCCATGAGAACTGAGTGTGGAGATAATGCCCAATGCAAAGGTGGGGAGGCCCGTGCATGAGGAGGGGATCTGAAGGCTGGAATAAACCATCAGGTCACATGCACGTTTCCGCGGAGGCGAACTGCGCCCCGGCCAGCAACCCCTGACACGCCACGTGACGTCAACTGGCATTAATGACTTTAATGACGTCACCCAGCCCTAGCGGTCGACCACGATCGGATGACAACCGATGAGTGCAGCGTAATGATCACCTTCATCGTCCTTGATCAATGATGCGGTACAGAACGGCCATTCTTTGGCACGTGAGCAACAACCCCACCCGAGGTACTCTCTACTTTTGGCAAACTTGAAAAATGGAATTCTCAAGACGGACGAGGCTTTCATATACAACTACTTCGGCCGACGACCTTACAATTCGACTAGTCTGGCAGACGCGAACTCGGGCTCACGTTTTCCTCCAGTCAAATCCGCGCCCCCGCAGCCACCCACCTACTAAGGAGAGTTGGGAAGTGCTGACTGCTGGTGTAAATTGCCTTGCCTTGCAGCTGTGGCCCTTGGGTCCTCCCTAATGTAGGAAGTAAGTGGTGGTAGGCAGCCACCCACCGACCAGGGAGGAACGTTACCGATACTACCCGCCTGGCCAGCTGGCTGGGATTCAGTCCACAAACATACAACCTCTGCTTCTCACACATGAGACTTTCACACAAGTAACTCACACACATATCGTTCTTCGCAACTCTTAGATTTTCCTGCGGTGGGCGCCACGCGCCATTTGGCAAAATCTGATAGAACGTTACTAAGTACTCCCTCCCTTACATTGACCAAAATCAGCTGATATACCTGTGAGAACATGGGAAGAGAGGTGGATACGGTGTGTGTGTGTGTGTGTGTGTGTGTGTGTGTGTGTGTGTGTGTGTGTGTGTGCCTTTCATCCAAATATTTCACAACGCTTCACTAATATTCATCGACCAGCTCTTGACCACCTCATCATTCCATCACCATCACACGGGAATCAAAACGCCCAAAGGTCACCACACACACACACACACACACACACACACACACACACACACACACACACACACACACACACTTGGCGACCCCGTCCTCCGAGCGACAGACGACACTTCAGTCGACGAAAGTTAAATAGGAAACCTGGACTGAACTCCGCGAAGCCAGATGCAGTTCGCAGGTACGACGACGTAAACGCCCTCTTACGAGAGATCATCTACCTGTTCGACCATGGCCGTAGGTAGTACAGGTCAACGTGGATGTTAACACTAGGGTAATGATGTGTGGTTCATCTCTGAGACGGGAAGAGATATTCACAGCCCAGGTCAAGCTGTGGTGGGTGGGAACCACGAGAGGATATGTTAGTGGGTTTGAGGTGGGTGGAACGGCCACTCCGTCACGCGCGAAATTATTTTCGAAGCTGAGGTCCGGTAACTCTCCCACCTGGGGACCGGACTGAACAATGCCGTCGCGGAAGACACCTCTCTCTCTCTCTCTCTCTCTCTCTCTCTCTCTCTCTCTCTCTCTCTCTCTCTCTCTCTCTCTCTCTCGGAGTGATCACCAGCTCCGCGGCAAGACTATGGGAACCTATCAGATTGAGTCGGTGAGCGAGGTTTACCTGAGAGAGAGAGAGAGAGAGAGAGAGAGAGAGAGAGAGAGAGAGAGAGAGAGAGAGAGAGAGGAATGCGGGGAGCCTTCGGATGACACCATTATCGGTGCACGTCCCCGATAACGTCTTGATGCGCTGACTGCTGCTCACATGTGAGCTCCGCTGAGAGGAGTACCCTCAGGGGCAAGATGATCAACACCGGGAAGACTTTACCTCATCTAACCCCCGTGTTCCTCGTCAGTGTTTAAGCTCAGCTTTAAACTAATCATAACAGACTCGAAACACATGCTGGGTGGCCGAGCGCTACATGCCTCCCCAGTCACAGCCTGTAACAGACGTGAACTTACAAACTTAATATAAAAAAAAGTAAAGATTTTAGTAAATATCAAAATTTGGGAACGATTTCAAGAGATATATCAAAATCTGAATTCGTCCAAGTGATTTGCGTCTTAAAAGATAAGGGCAAACACTAACAATAAATTTCAATACAGGAATAAATACGTGAAAAACGAAGATGTTTAAAACAGATGCATTAAATTCTGCTTCTGTACTACGACAGAAAGGTTTAAAAATACGTATCAAGTTTGTGTCCCATCACAAGATTCTCTTTGTAATAGCCTGGACACCTAGGAACAGCTGGTGTGTGTTAACTAATGACCCGCTCGGGCCAAAATTCACCCAGCCACTTTCATGCTATTGAAACAAAAACCTTCCTAAACCGGACCAAAACACCGAGTACTTGTTGCCTCACGTCTGTGAAACATCTGCTGTTGCTGTTTCCCAACGCAACGGTTCACAAGACCCTTACACTGTGTATGGCTCTGTGGGGCAATTACTCGGTGACACATAAGTCTCATACCTTTACGTATATCCCGACCTGAAGGTACACGCCGACCCTGAGATGTTGATATATATGAACATTACGGCAGCAAACGACGATCCACCCCACCTCCACTTCAGAGCTAAATCTAAACATTCGGATCTTGTAGTTACGGTTACCGGAATGATGCCACTTACATCACACATACACTCATCAAGGCCACAAGAGGCAATCGTTAAGATAGAGACAGGAACTCCGGGGCGGACGTTATCACTGACCAGGAGATAATCTATATGGGCGATGATGTACGGTTGATACAGAGATGTGGTACATAGGTGTCTCGCCGGCGGAGAGAGAGAGAGAGAGAGAGAGAGAGAGAGAGAGAGAGAGAGAGAGAGAGAGAGAGAGAGAGAGATAGAGATAGAGAGAGAGAGAGAGAGAGAGAGAGAGAGAGAGAGAGAGAGAGAGAGAGAGAGAGAGAGAGAGAGAGAGAGAGAGAGACTGGGTGTCAACCTGACTACCACAGCTGAGATTGGTTACGTCTTCACACACACCTCCACCCCAGGGAGTGCTGGAGGCCACACTGCCTCCCTGACCTCCACTATCTCCACCCAGGGGGTGCTGGAGGCCACATAGCCTCCCTGACTTCCATTATCCCCACCCATGCTGGAGGCCACATAGCCTCCCTGACTTGAGATTGCTGGAGGGTGATAACGACTTCCCTAACCTCCAACACCCCCACACATCATCCCCACCACCACCAACACACGCACTTCCACAGCCCAGGTAAAGCAGTGGTACCGTCCCTGCCTGGCTGGCCGAGACAAGCCCATGTGACCGGATAACCAACCACCTCTATCATGTCTCGAGACACCGGATATCCACAACATGATGTACCTGGAGACGTACACAACAGGTGTATAATTCTGTGAAATAATCTGCTGTCGAAATCTGAGTTAAATACATGCACCCACGTACACATCATTCACAGTCCAATCATCCACATGGCTAAACACACGACCTGCTGTACAACACAATGAAGAAGTATACATACACCAATTTCCCGGCATCGTTATGTACTATATACACCGCGGTCGCGTACACTGTGAACCATCTGGTTATCAGACGTTATCACTTTATCTCATACAACACGTGAGAGACAGATCGAGGAGTGGGACAAAGAGTGCAAGGGAGGCAAATCTGTACCTACTTCATGTCTGGGTCTTATACACCTCCACTGGTAGGTACCTACATCATGTCTGGGTCTCATACAACTCTACTTGTAGGTACCTACCTCAAGTCTGGGTCTCATACAAGACGTATTCTACCTCACGTCTTGATCCTACACAATTTTCCTTGTAGGGACCTAACCCACGTACCCGCGCCTTCTCACCACCAGGATCTTACGTAACTTTAATTATCAAATACAGCTGGTGTAGCCTCCCTCATGATCACTGATTGTAATTCGGGCCGTCATCCATCCACGACAGCATACTAGCAATTACTGACATGACTACACATGACTTAAGACCTCATGTCTGCTTGCTTGAAATGACAGAGATTCAAAAACGTGTTTCGTTTTATCATTACGAGATTCGAACATGCAATTTCAAGAAACTGACGCAAGATCCGACCATATATGATTCAATAAAGCGGAATGAGATTCGAAACTATGTTTCAATGAAGTGAAACTGACACACGAGGTTGGAACATGTTTGTTTAGAAATGAGAACCACATTGTGCTGGAAATGTATGTTTCAGTAATACGACTTGAGACTCAAACGTATATTTCAATAAAAACAAAGATGATTCCAACATGTTTCAGTTAAGTAATGTATTCGGACGTGTTCTAATAAACCAACATGAGACTAAGCCATGTTTCAACCAAGTAACCTGAAATACGTTGGGTGTGCATATCTGCATGTGTGTCATTTGCCTTAAATGCGTCTGACCTCAACAAAATACCACGACAAACCTTGATATATTCCACCACAGTAAGACGATACTTTAGTCAAATGACATACATGTACGGGGGTTTCAAATGCGCCAATTTGTAGTACCGCAGTACTCTTGTGACTCGGTACAGCTGTACTCTTGTGACGCGGTACAGCAGTACTCTTGTGACGCGGTACAGCTGTACTCTTGTGACGCGGTACAGCAGTACTCTTGTGACGCGGTACAGCAGTACTCTTGTGACGCGGTACAGCTGTACTCTTGTGACGCGGTACAGCAGTACTCTTGTGACGCGGTACAGCAGTACTCTTGTGACGCGGTACAGTAGGACTCTTGTGACGCGGTACAGCAGTACTCTTGTGACGCGGTACAGCTGTACTCTTGTGACGCGGTACAGCAGTACTCTTGTGACGCGGCACAGCAGTACTCTTGGACGCGGTACAGCAGTACTCTTGAACGCGGTACAGCAGTACTCTTGGACGCGGTACAGCAGTACTCTTGTGACGCGGTACAGCAGTACTCTTGTGACGCGGGAGATAATACATATTGACGAAACAACAGCACAACTCAACACTTTTTCCCTTAATCTTACGTAAGGACCAATGTACAATTATATCTCTACGTTAGTTAAGTAACGTCACCAATAAAGAGAGATACGACCTCGTCAAAAGTACTTTAACATCGCTTAAGTAAGTACGGGCAAGTGCTGCAGTGCCTTTTAAGCGGGCAAGGGTTGGCCAGCCTGCGCCATACAGTTATGACAGGTGACAGTATTTTCTCAACTATATATTAAGCTCTAAATGATACCAACAAAAAAAGTTTTATGTAACATCTATTTTGCTCACACGAGAACCACGCGCCCAGGGGACACACATGGAGAGACAACACGAATCATCTTTACGTTACAATGCTTCAACAATATGTTTGAATCATCTCCTCTTTTGCTTCCAAATGTCCCGTGCAAAGTCTCGCTCTCTCTCTCTCTCTCTCTCTCTCTCTCTCTCTCTCTCTCTCTCTCTCTCTCTCTCTCTCTCTCTCTCTCTCACCCTCTAATCTAATCATGTTTACCATCCTTATGTAATTAGGATCTAAACGTTACGACCTCGTTTCTGCGACGTAGACTGAAACAGGTAATGAAACGCAAAGTGAAGCACGTAATGAAAATGTTTACTGGACCGAGCGAACTCGACATCTCATAAGCATCTGACACTGTGTGGCGTACAGTGAACCTGTGCCTTTTTTTTTTTTCTACACTCCCTCCCTCGGCAACTACGCTCCTCTCTGTTCTCTAATGCATCACCTTGATTTCTCTAGCTGTTCCATCGAGGTAGTTGAAGGATCGACTTCTCCCTCTTATCGTGTCAACAGTGGTGTGGCTGTTCAGGGTTCACTCCCAGCCACCCCTCGTCAACCATCCCTATAGGTACGTCGTGATATTGCCACTGTCTCTGTGTGGAGTGTGTGTGTGTGTGTGTGTGTGTGTGTGTGTGTGTGTGTGTGTGTCACTAACGCTTGGACCTGCGTTATGGTGTATCTTCGTTTTCTTGATCAACGAAGCTATGGATTTCTTTCCCTTCTTGTGTCCTTCCTTCGTTAAAAGCTTTCCAGCTTTTAAGTCAGGTATACAATTACCTAAGGCTCTCAGATTCATTTCTTTGACATTCTTTGTGTCATCATTTTTTTCCTTTCATCCCAGACCGGGGATCGTTTGGATATGTGCCGTGTCGGATACTAAACAAAAACAAGATAATGAAAGGTGGTTTGGAACAACTAATGACGTGTATACTACAACAGGTCATGCAGTTCACCTCGCATCTTGCTACCTGGATATAAACCATGGAATTCGCCACCCCAACGTAATCCCTCGCATTTGCAATGGTAATTAAGGAGACTGCACACCTCTCTATCCACACTATACTCTCGCCTCTGCTCCTTCCCTCCCCATCGAACGCCCCCAACCCCTTTAAATATCCTTCCCACCGAACTCCCCTACCTGTATTATCCTACCCAACACCTCCCCTCCCTATCCTCACCCGTCCTTGGGGTACATTTACGTTACGAGAATGTACAAGAGCGAGGAACCACCGCTACCCCCAGCACCTGCAGCGCCCTAACCTCAACCAACCCCCCAGCCTTCCCCTCCCTCCCAGCACCTACAGCCACCCTTATTCCTCCTTTCCCCAGTCTCCACCTCCTCCCAAACATCACTCCTTCTCTCCTCCCCAGTCCCCGTCCCCCAACACCCCTGTCCCAGTTTACCTTCCCTGCCCCTGCTCCCCCTGCTCCCCTTCGCTTCCTCCCTCCAACCCCCCACAGGCCTCTAACACCTGAGCGGGCGCGGACGACAACGCCTGAAACCACGACGAAACCTGGTCTCACCTTCTCAAATAACGATAACAGAGACGATAAGAGGCTTTCCTACGACTCGTACAAATGTCTCCTGAATTAAGTGCTTGTGTTCACTTATAACGCCAACATAAGTAGGTCTACGTACGAGGTGCTGGTTTAAGGCTTCTACCATTATCGTAAGTAACTGTGTCGACACAGATCATGACGTCATCTCCCCCACATACGAAAGAAAAACAATACTTCACAGATAATCTCGTGATTCAAAGATCTAACAAGTTCATCTCTACATGCTCAATTAACTTCAATTAACGAAGACAAACAAACAAATTCAAAGCCAAGATGGAGAGAGAGAGAGAGAGAGAGAGAGAGAGAGAGAGAGAGAGAGAGAGAGAGAGAGAGAGAGAGAGAGAGAGAGAGAGAGAGAGAGAGAGAGAGAGAGAGAGAGAGAGAGAGAGAGAGAGAGAGAGACGGCCACTCCTGCAGAGGGACGGTAATTTGACGCAGATGGTCAACAGACGCCGAGGCTGCTGGTGAGGAACCATAATTTGATGGTCAACAACCGTTAAGATCAACCGATGGAGAGGAACATCTGATCTGATTTGGACGGACCAGAGACGCTGGAGAGAGAGAGAGAGAGAGAGAGAGAGAGAGAGAGAGAGAGAGAGAGAGAGAGAGAGAGAGAGAGAGAGAGAGAGAGGGAGAGAGAGAGAGAGAGAGAGAGAGAGAGAGACGATCATCGTCAAACAATCTGAGTGAGGAGAGTAACCCAGGTGGGTGATCGGTCTCCTCGCCTGACTCTGCCAACCACAGTTCCCACCACACACGCCCTCGGGAAGGTTGGAGGAGGAGGAGGAGGTGGCGGTGGTGGTGTGGTGATAAGCTGGCTGGCGGTGTGGTCGTCACGACTCCCATCCTCCACGAGGAAGTATTATACAGCTGACCAATACAACAGAGGCTCAAACTCACCTGACTTTTGTACTGTATTGTATCCGGGGCAAATGGAAGATACGAAAAAGTCTACTGTCTGAAAATCTCTTCCCAAACCTTTCGACGTGGTTAATGGAAAAGAGAGAGAGAGAGAGAGAGAGAGAGAGAGAGAGAGAGAGAGAGAGAGAGAGAGAGAGAGAGAGAGAGAGAGAGAGAGAGAGAGAGAGGAGGTTTGCCTATGTATTTCTCTTCCCTGCCTTTTTTCTTGCGAAAGAACGAGTTCCGCAACTCAGTAAATGTTCCCCAAGTTCGGGACGGTCTCTAAATGTGGCGTTTTCCACAAGGGTCATGAGGTTTCTTGTGAAAGCAGCTGGGCTCAGGCCACCACCTGGCACAATTACCTTGTCAGGCCATCCTCTGACCATCGTCCGAGACACCCAACCCAACCGACCGAACCCGTCTCTGGCCATCAACTGACACTCCTAACCAAGCAGACCAATCTCTGACCATCGTCTGACATTCCCAATCTACCAACCGACCGACCCCGTCTCTGGCCACCATCTGACACCCTAAACCAACCAACCAACCCCGTCTCTCAGCTTCTCTCTCACCAGGCTTCAAGTAACACGCCACCTACCTACCTCTTATGACCACTGTCGCACCTCTCGTCCTACGGGTGCTGATACTCAGTAAGTTCTGAATAGAATCTTCCACATTCGATGGACTGGTTAAATGGTCATGCCTGTTCTTAAGAATACAGTACAGTTATGGTGAGATCCACGACACATTTACTAGTTCAGTACAAAATGGATGAGGGTCTACAGGACATACACGCATACATACGTATGTATTCATGCATACGTATGTGTTTACGGGATGATCATAAAGCCCTTGTGCACATACAGTGTTAATGAAGTTTAAACTTACACAAGGGCTCTATACACATCCTGTATATTAATTAATAACTTCGTTATATCCTTAACAAGAGTAAGCCATGATAAAAAAAAATCTAAAATCCCCATTACTGTGTCCAGGGATAACAATATGCAACATTCAGGTCAAAAACCCTATAAATACCGACTCGAAAAAAAAATGACGTGAAGGAAGGCGTAAAGAGGAGAAAAACACAAGGAATGTGGGTCAGACTACCTCAGAATGTAAAGGTGTAGGCGAAAGGAAAGAAGGGAAAGTTTGAAATTTGATTTTGGCTTTAAAAGTCAGGGAATTTATTGTACACTCTCTGCCCTGTGGACGACGGGGGGAGAGACGATACAAAAGGTCCGGCCGGGAACTGGGACGCAGCCAGACGTACTGACTGGCTGACTGGCGACGGAGAAGTGGAACGGAAGTGAGTGATAATTTTAGGGAAACTGGAAAAACTTATTTCCTTACATCAGTCTCGAGGGAAAAACATAAGGAGATCAAGAGAAATTCGCCCAAAGTGAATTATAAAACCCTCTTATCAGGGCGAGAGAGGTTAAAAAAAAAAAAAAGACAAAAATACGGGAGCCGCCCTGTGTTTTATACTAGCAACACAGGAGGTGGGTGGCATTCACACTGCCGGAGGACCGGAGCAAAAACTGGAAAAAAAGGCAAAACAAAGAGGTCGTCTGAGGCATGACGGGGGACGGGGACCACCGCACGAGTCCTGTCATTAAAGACGTCTGCTCACGGCAATTTTGAATGAAAAACGAAAACAAAATTGGTTACAATCTTACAATCGAGGAAATATTTGGTCGAGACAAAAGAATGGTAAATACGATATCTATGAATAAAGAAGATCGTATGATCTCATTCTTGGAATGTTTCCTCCAAAAGAAAAGGTCCAGAAGGTGAGTTCGATTAAACCAACCGAGGAAGAAGCCCCATACGAGGTGGCAGGCCGCCAAACGCCCATGGGGTAGGGCGCTGTTGAGGGTGGACGCCAGGAGACGATTGCAAACATGTAAGCTTGTAAACAAAACCATAAATCTACAATTGACGCCATACATTGGTCACCTACTTTCATATATATCTCCCTTTTTTTGTTATCGAAGGATCCAATCATGGACAAAAGTTCTCATCCAAACCAAGCCTTAAATACAGATCATAAAACAAGAGATGGTAAGTGAGGTCAAAAAGAATAATTCAAGGGTTTTCGAGACTGTGGATAAATATAAGGAGCCACTCCCTCACACAGAAGGCAGCCTAGTCTATGAAGGAAATCTGTGTTAGTAACTGAAGACCAGTGACGGATCCTGTACCTTAAAGAAGATAATCAGCGACACTAATGCCACTCTTTTCTTTGAACATTAACATATGGGTCTTGAGCGCGTAATCCCCGACACGGACTTATGGTGGCCTCTGTGGCAGCTAAGATATGGGCTGATGATCATTAACGTAGGAGGGAGTTTTACACTCCTTTGGTCCCATCTCTTGTACATCCCCTACTACCATAGAACCTTTCAAACTTCTGTAAGCTCTCTGTATCCATCATGTCCCTCAATCAGTTTATTCCATCGTCAATCACTTATACTACAATAAAACCTCACTCTTTTTTAATGAGTTTTTTTTCCTTAATTTTCTGTTTTGTCCTCTCGTTTGTTTTATCCCCATATCTTTCAAATACCTGTTCACAGTCTACTTCATCAATGTTAGAAAAATACATACATAAATATATATATATATATATATATATATATATATATATATATATATATATATATATATATATATATATATATATTCAAAAATGGATTCGATTGGGTCATAACCATGCCCGTGCTAAGCCGTCTGCTACCAACGCCACAAAAGGATTCTCGCTTTCATTTAAACAGAACCATAAACTACAGATTTTGAACAGAAAAAAATCATAGGTAGTTTCCCGTCGTCGGAAATGATCTCACACTATACCTGAACATACATAACACACAGGCACGGTCCTCTACAGACAACTCCCCACTTATTGAACAAAACATAAAGTCGTGTCAGGGATTTTCCAACTGTGTCCGGGAACATCCCTTGACAGAGGTATCAATCTACGCATCCCTGGGTCCCCTGTTACGTAGTTTTTATGCGTCCCTTTGAAAACACGCGAAAAGATGTCCACCTAACACAACCATTCCCATAACAGGGCGTATATAACATTACTGGGTGTTACCGGACTCCCCCTACTCGTGGTTACATTGCAAGCAGGAAGTCATCTTCTGTGAGGCAGTATTACTGTCAGTGAAGAGAAAGGAGTACATTCTCATTGGTAGACTTCTCGCTCCAAAGGAGTCTATCATTTCCCTGCTCCTGCGTGGAGTGTGCAGCCTCGAAGCTACAAGGACACCATAACAGGAGTCCTGAGTTGCATAATATAGTACCCATGTACAATTCGAACGAATATATTCTGCTGTAAAGGAAAACGAAACCCAACTCATTCCCATAAGACTCTTACAATGCACACCGTATGATGCAACACAAACCAAAGAACCACAACGAAGACATCCTGGTACACACACGCTACAGTTACACTGTGCAGAGCTCTCCTCAATATGCAGGAGACACAAGTCCAGTAACAAAAACACCTTTGTTTTTACCCTCACCGGTGAGGAGGTACATGTATACACACACACGAACAGAGTGTGTGTGCGAGTGTCCAGTAACACGGGGTCTGTGTGCTGCCTCCGCCCAGCACCCGACTGAACGTTTGCTGTGAGAAACGTTGTCAGGGAAGGCAGGCAGCGGACAATGCCACTACCACAGCCAACACAAATTCTTTCTAGTTCCTAGAGTCTCACACGCACTGTTTTCCGGTGCGTGTACCATTACTTAACTCCCGTACAAACTGTCTGTCTTTCTTTCTGTTTTTCTTTTACATATCGACAGTTCTCTGTGACTTCCTATGGCATCAGGCTCTCAGTCAACTCGAGTTATGTGTGTGTTTTCCTCTCCCTTAATCCCGTGACAATACTGTACTTTTTAGCAAGCGTTACGGGTAAGGGGTCAGCGTCACAGCACAACACAAGGGCAGCCAGGGCACGGCTGGGACGCGAAAGCCTTCAGCCCCAAGTGGGAACAAAGGCCGGGAGCGGCTCCACCACACAGCCTACCCACGGGCGAACACGCTGGTGACTGCCCGGCTCCTCCTGCTGCTGGCACTACCTCGCTGCCTCAGCTCGCAAGGTGCCAGAGGGGTGAGCGCAACACCATACACTGCCACGGTGCCAGCCCCAGGAATGCAAGGGGTGCCAGTGAGGCACGGGGGAGATGGAGGAGCCAGGACTGACAAGACCAGGGCAGGTGGTTAGGCCAGGGAAGTTAGGCTGGCACCAGGACCAGGACAACACGCCATCCTTAAACGTTTGGCCTGAGGGAGGAGCCAGCGAACAGGCGTGCGGAGTGAGGGGGGAGGGGGGTAGTGGATGTGGCCAGTGAGGCGAATGATGAGGAGGATTTCCTCCACCACTAGCCCTCCTCCACCTCCGCTAATGCTCACACCCAGTCCCTCCAACACTGCCCTACCCACTTCCTCCCTAAGTCCTCTATGGTACCCACACGACGGAAGACATTGCCTCACGTACGACAAAGGTAGTCAAGCTGTTACGACATCCGGTCTGGCCAGATATTTTCACAGCGTCTCACGTGCGAATCAGAAAACCTTTTCTAGAGAAGAAAGATAATCAAAAGCCCAAGAGTCAAGATATATCCAAGGGCTCCATCTGGTCAACCACTGTACTTAACACTTGTTTATGAGGCACGGCATTCAAAGGACATTTCCATGGTGACCTCTCCGACTCAGGGAAAAAAAAAACAGGTTAAGGTCATCATTAAGCAATCTAACCACGATGTAGTTTGGCTGCTGAGTGACCCAAGCGGCCGGTGCTCTCTAGACACTGCATGAAGACCTCGGTGACCTTACAAAGGTCATGCATCACAAACTCTGAAGGCCAGCATGGAGACCAGCACTGTTCTCTAGTTTCTCTCGCAGCACCAGGTATTCTCACCCTCACCTCTGACCTTGGAACCAACAACAGGTCGAGATGAATTACCAGCGAGTTAAACCCTTCCACTCATGAAAGAGCTGGCGACTCAAAGGTGAAGGTGTTCTGGGAACGTGAAACAGACGGACGAATGAACGAACGCCTATGAACGACCGGGCACGAATGGAAATTCGCAAATCAATGAAAAATTTCTCCATTCGTCTCATGTTGAGGTGATTATGGTCCATTTACTAAAGTATCACAACAGATATTCTATCAGTCTTCCCATTCATGTAGGGATTTTCTATTCATTTACCCACGTTACCAACCCCATTCCCAAGTTTCATGGGATGCATCAGGTGCTGTACATAACCTCTCTGGAATCAGTCATACTCAAATATGTAAAAACTAAACCTACTTATCTCTAGACGCGTTGACATAAGGATCTCAAATTCAAACCTCAAATTCAAAACCAACAAGTCTATCTTAGAGTTTGTTAAACAGAGTGAACATCTCTCATGTCTCAGCAAGGTCGTCTTAAGACTGAAGGAAGAGGACGCAGCTGTAGCTGCTGGTAACTAAGAGAGAGAGAAAAAAAAAACACGAAAAATAAATGAATAAATATATGTATATATTTCTGGAGCTCTTGCTGAAGGAAGAGACAAAAACACAAAGGTCGAGCAGCGAAAACACAGGGAGGGAGGAAGGGCGAGAGAGAGAGAGAGAGAGAGAGAGAGAGAGAGAGAGAGAGAGAGAGAGAGAGAGAGAGAGAGAGAGAGAGAGAGAGATACTAGTTCTATCAATTTTACCAACATCTGGACCAGAGTGTCTACCACATTGCGACAGCCACCTCACCAACCCTTCACCTGCCGGCTGAATCAGATGGACCAACTCTTGCGTAACTTTGAAATCTGTATGTGTGTGTGTGTGTGTGTTCCTCCCCCAGGCTCCACACGGCCAGTCCTCTCCTCCCACACAGATGCACACACAACGCACGTCCGACCTGCCCGGGAGTCTGTCGTCTCCACCAACAAGACTTTAGTGTCGCCTCCAATTTCGACACCTTTTTTTTTTTCTCCTCTCCGTGAAGTAAATGAAGGGTGACTCCACACGACCGGACGATGTCCCCTTTCCCTATGACTCTCCAGCCCAGACTGTCAGATTTCCAACGAATACAAGGAAAGAAACACTACGAACCTTGTCAAACATCAACTTCGTTATCACTTGTTCGTCTTTCTTCACAATAGGAACACTCAACACCATTCGCAAATGGAAGCTCTACGTACATGGCATTAGGAAAAAAAAAACAGTTTTAAATTCTTTATAAAAACAAAACTGATGCTTATTGAGAGTATTCCTGTGGGCCTGACCATCTCAAAGAGTAATATCGGAGACCTGTTTATCTTTAAGGATTATTTCAGGACCTACGTAGCTATCTTAAATTGCAACATCGCGGACCTGGCTATCCCCCTCGTGCAATCTCGGTGACCCGTCCATCTCACACAACCTAATAACACAACAAACGAAGATCCAGACGCGAATTTCTCGCCAATCCCCTTCTGGTCGTCCTAAAGATGCACGAACACACACGAATCAAACGGGTAAGACCCATTGCAGTGTAAGCAGGTTACCCTCTGAGGCCATCCATGCAGGTTACCAGCTGATAGCCACCCACATCCCACTGAACGGGATCATCTGGCATCAGGTGAGGGATGCTGTGTTTTCTAGGACGAGATCTGCCACTCTAAAGGGCAACACGGCCCAGTGCTAGGCAGACTGCAACCTCAGCCGTCACTGCTACATACAATGTTATCTAGTCCACTGCGGTGAACTTTACGGTTTATCAGGTAACTTCTCTTCAGAAACAGCATTTAATTTTCATTCTTATCTTAGAAACTCCGATGGCGAGCAGAATAACACCAAGGGATTAAGAGAGAGAGAGAGAGAGAGAGAGAGAGAGAGAGAGAGAGAGAGAGAGAGAGAGAGAGAATGGGAGAAAAATACTTAGCCTAACGGTAACACCTTCCCAGTTCTTCTCAAGGGAATCCACGGAGGGGCGCTAATGCTCTTCCTCCTCACACCTGGACGAGAACAGACGACCTGTAAGGCTGGGGTGAGGGTGTGGCCGGCGGGGTTCACTGGGGAGTGGCCAGTAGGGTTCACTGGGGTGTGGCGTGGCCAGCAGGAACGAGCAGGATGGACCACGCAGTAAAAACAGACTCCGTCTGCAGCTCAAGGTCCCATACAGGTGGCTGACTAACGGTACAGTCCTTCATCATCACAATAAGTGAGGGATTCAGGCCCAGTGGTATGAGCGGAGAGAAGGTATGATGATAACGAGGAATAATAGAATGAAGAGGAAAGTGAGGGGTGGAAGAATAAGAAAAAAAATCTCTTGGAGTGAAAACACGTACAAAAAAGACATCTCTCCAACAAAAAAACAAAAAGCAAACCTTTTAATGTCCAACCAGAGAGATAAAGGAATTGAAACCGTTTCAGCAAAGAACAAAACATATTCCCTTGTCTTTCAAAAAAAAAAAAATACAACGTAAGAGAGGAACCTTTACAGCGGAAAGCAATACTATCTCTTGTAGAAAAACGAATGAGAAGTTAAAGATTAAAGTAAGAGTCGGAAAAACAGCTTTGTAAGAAAACTTAACAATGGTTTGCGAAGCATTTACACAGAACAAATCAACATCTATACAACATGCGCTAATGTCACTTGTACGTCTAGTGCGCAGAGGTTTGTGGACGCACTTCTGCTGACCATGGACCTCAAGCTCATATCTGGGTACTTACGCAAGTCCACCACGCCTCCAGCTAAGAACACGTCTCCACTACACACGCTCCAACCAGAGACTCTGCCAGACCCATGCTCATGGCTCCTTAATATTCGAGGTGAGCAGGTAAAGTCTCCCTCTCCTCAAACTACAGAGCGACGACTCTATCTCAGTTCCGAGACCTAACATTGTTGGCGAGATATCACCACCGGAATGTAATGAACGTATGCTGACAGATGCGGAGGAACCTCTTCCGAGAAACGGTTCTCCCCTGCTTTGACGTAACGCGGTGTAAGATGCGTCTGTAACACTGGCTGCACAGATGACTCCGCTCATTTTCGGATGGCGCAGTGAAACGACCGGACAGAGTGGGAAATTAACACACACAAGAGTGAAGGAACTTCTCTCATAAAGAAGGAAGTTGTAGAAAACTTTAAGAGTAATATAATAAGGAGGAAAGACGATGAGAGACTGAATGACTGGCAAAGAGCCAGCGTGTGGGTGAACGTGTGCGGGCAAGAGAGGGGGAGTGTGTGTGTGTGGAGTGTGGGTGAACGTGCGTGGACAAGAGCAGGGGAGTGCGTGTGGGGTGTGGGTGAGCGTGTGTGGACAAAAGTGGGGGAGTGTGTGTAAAAAAAGAAAAAAATAATACCAATCAGTGAACCAAATTGGGGTCAAGTGGACCCTGGCTTATTTCCTCCTAATGACATTCATTTTCAAACTGTTATCGATAAATCTATGCCGACTACCGAAAACTCGTCAAGGTTATCCAGCAACAGAATAAATCTACCGAGCACCTTCTTGTAATCTCTCTTTGGTTTGCGCAAAGGTTCTCTCTCTCTCTCTCTCTCTCTCTCTCTCTCTCTCTCTCTCTCTCTCTCTCTCTCTCTCTCTCTCTCTCTCTGTAAACTAATGCAAAACTCGGTTCAGTCAAATTACGAAAGAACCGACCACTCTCGGACGGAGCAAAACACACACATACCGACCAGAAGGGGCTAAACAGGCTACGAAAGACAGACACGATAACTGTACTCACATGCTGTACACAGTGCGACGCTGGAGGCGTGACGGACCATCGGTCAGTAGATCCAGCCCAGCCGTTACCAAGTGGTTCCCGTCACCCATCCGTTACCTGCCGGCAGCGTTACAGGCTGTAGGAGTCACACTTAGACGTTGACTCAGTCTGGGCAGCGTCACATATCGGGGTATTGTCACATCCAAATAATGTTATGTTTACGTAACGTGGCCTCTCACCTTGATAACGCTATATCATGAGCCACACAGTCTGCGTCACAGCCTGGTACCGTTACTTCCGGATTGCATCTGACCCATGACGTGTACTGCTGCCGTGTCGCGTCAGACATTCGTCACTCATCTTGTACGGAGGAACCTGTTGGTAAGTCATGATATCACGAACATAATCTTACAATGCATACATGAAGCAAAATCGTTACCGTGTACCATATAACAAAACTATTATCTTCTTTAACACACAATTCTTTACATGTCAGTTATAACAACAAAAAATCTATACTTTACTTAGTGCAGATCAGGTACAAAATCATCACAAATATGAACATATATACCTAATGATATTCAGCAAAAGAAATATAAAACTTGACTTCAACATCAACAGAAAATTTGGTTTATCGTTATAAACAGAAAAAAATAATGCATCGAGTAATTAATTCCTGTTTACGTTATAGGTATCTTTCGTTCTCTTTCTGTACCTGTCCGAATCTTCGACCAGGTGTATCCAAAGTCAACGCAAAAACGTTGAGCATTAAGCACAAAAGCCTTTGGAGTAAGTGGTACGCTTTACTAATCTCGATAAAGCAATGACTCACTTACACTTTTATCAATCACTCGAAAACTGTCACTTTAGCGGACGAATTACAGAAGCGAGAAGTATATTAACATCACCAAAAGCCTGGGATAAACAAACCGGTATACCATACCTTAATGGACTCTCGTGAATGCTGATTCCTGTGACTCGACTGATGTAAGTCATTGAGTATCGATATCAGTGACCAGATGAGTGACTGGGTACAATGAACGCATGAGGAACTGGGTGAAAAGAGTTACGCATGAGGAACTGGGTGCAATGAGTTACGCATGAGGAACTGGGTGCAACGAGATACGCATGAGGAACTGGGTATCATTGACTGGACGAGCCTGGGTATGTGATGGGATGACTGACTGGATATGTGTATCTGGATGAATGACAGAGTAAAAATGACTATCGATAAGTACATTCTCTTTTTTAATGATGACGGTTTTTGATATCTAAGTAAATCGAGGGCAAAACCCTCGCACAGTTCAACCGCCGAGAAATTCAAAATAACACTGTAAGACCCAAGTAACAAACTGCATTATTCAGTGTTATGAAAACGCTGAAGTAGAACCGTTCAAAAGACTAAAAGTTCAATTCTAAACCCCCGTTGGGAAGTTATTTTTCTATTTTACTCTATTATCACTTGCACAGCCATTAAACTATTTGCTTTTAAGGGAAATTAAAGCTTGCCTGATCTGTCTCTTTCCTGACTATATACCCTACAAAGTATCACTTTGCTTCTATTTTCATCCTTCTTATGTGCTTGGAAAAGAATTTAAAAGTTTATCATCTTTGGCAACAGATGAGGGTGGCCTCCTGCCATCCGGGTAACCTGACGTCATACACACGTGTTAACACTTTCCTACAAGCACACAAACACGCATGCACATAAACATTCGCATACATACCCACCCACAACCCTAGATTACTTTAACAATCTCTTAATTTCCCTTTTTTCCTTCTTTCTTTAGCTAAACAGAACTAAACATTCTATTTTGCTTCTTTCGTTCCAATGCAACTTGTTGAGTAGATGCTGATGTTGTCGTCTTCATTGTAATAATAATAATAATAATAATAATAATAATAATAATAATAATAATAATAGAAATGATAATAATAATAATAATAATAATAATAATAATAATAATAATAATAATAACAATATGATATACGAATCACTGATAATACCACCTCAAAGTTGCTCCCCCAGCACCATCCAGTGGACAAACTGATAACCCCCACTACTCTAAGGGCCGACCGACCGTTGATTTGCCACACCATAGTTAGATCATAACCACTCTTGAATTACCTCTGATCAGGTACTGTGTCATTCATACGCATGAGTCATGATGACAAGGTCTCGAACTGGCCGTCACTGTACGTATGTATGTATGTTGGATTTGATGACTGTTGACTTAATGGTAAAACCATTATTCAGCACGACTGAACAACCCGTAAGTACCATGGTATGACCATCAAGTATGATGGCGTGATCTTTTAAATGATTTATAAAGAAACAGGTCAACGGCCAGGCCATCACACACAAGTCATGCTGTCTTGCTCGAGTCGTATCGTAACGCTCTGGACCCGCCGTTCTCAAGGCGACATTGTAGTTACTCTTTCAGATGTTTAAAACATCATCTTTTCTTATTTCTCACGCTGAGAATAAGAACTGGTTCCCCTTTGTTCCTGTAATGATCATTTCCGTCCCTCCGGATCTGATTCTTACAGTTCGTTCTTGAAAAAAAAAAGTCATTACATACCATTCTTTTTCTTGTTTTTACGTCTGTGATCAACTTGTATAATGCGCAAAGGAACAAATACATATGATCGAGGAATTTGCGGCAGTTTATGGATAAAAAGAAAGACCAGCATCAGCAGCAGCAAAACAAGGACATTACATAAACACATGGGAATAAAGCAGTCTAGCCAGGAGTCAGTTACCCCCTTCAGTCTATTACCTCAACAGCGTCCCAAGGCCATCAAGTGAACACACAGTGGAGGGCAAGGATCCTTACCCCAGCTCCCTCAAGACGCTGACAGGATGAGCGGTGACACGACAACGGTGTAAAGACGAGTGGAATGAGCGATGACAAAAATGGTATGGACGGTGTATTGGGGTGTCCTAAAGGCACATGTATGCACAGCATATGCAGTCAGAGGTGTTCTTGTGAGGAACTGGCTCTTGAATGCACAAAGTTAACCACGTGCGCTTTTTCTTTTTTGTTTTCTAATAAACATCGAAGCTATTTTGTGTTTGTTCTTCCGCATACCGTCACGAATCCACGCTTTAGGCTGACGATATAACAAGCTCAGTAAGGTTAACTCCATAATGCCTATGAGAACCGTTGCTATCTTGTTGTCGTGAAACACGAGAAATATTATCTAATACAAGTCACTAAAATTATCTTCATCAAACGTAACGAACTTAATTCAACTCACGTAGCTCAACAAACGGCAGAGTGACGACCCGCCACATACCACACCGTAATGCAAGCCCTTGACAATAACCCACAGCGCCTCCAGTAAAGTCCCCGTTAAATGTCTTCAAAGCTGACGACTTCTGCCAATCCTCCTCGTTAGAGCTGGGCAGCTCTTGAGAACTTCGTTATCGCGCTCTTAAAGCTCTCGACAGAGGAGGGAAGGAGTTACCCCTCCCAGCTACTCTGCCAACATGGAAACTTAAATTTTTAACCCAACATAAGAGATTATGTATGTGCATTTCTAGTGAAACTGCAGTCAAAGTTTTAAGGAATATATAAAAAAAAAAAAGAAAAAAAGCGATATGTTCCACACCGGCTTTCGAGATCAACCAACCTGATATCACAGCTTATGAAAAAGTGAAATAAATGTATATACATACAATAGAATACTAACTTCCGGTCGAGACTGAGCCGATAACACCGTCCACACACAACTGTCAAAAGGCTTTGGTGGTTGTTTGGTTGTTTGTACGCGAATAGTGTCAGCTGTGCAGAATCAGCTGAATGTGGTCATTGAGTACGTGTCGCCCATAAATATCAATATGTTATATAGGCCTGAGAATCAGAGTTGCAGGTTACAAGTGGGCGTTGCAGTTGTGGCATATAAGAATAAAACCGGGCCAGATGATGCCACTAGCTATAACAGCAGATATATATACCGTAGTAGATATCATGTTTCCATACATTCACACACATTCCTTCGCATGGAAGGAAAATGAGGTACAACACCCCGCAAAAACACATAAATGCATTACAGTGACCAGAATTCTGTGAGGTACAGCCAGTGCTGGTAAGGTCACCTAAACACAATAAAGAAGAAAAGAAACAGAATCGAACAGCGGCCCTCAGACAGCAAAAAAAATAAATAGTAAGCAAACAAGTTGAAGTTTACTCTTAATCTTCCCTTCTATCTTCTTCACTTTATCTGGACTTGTGTGTGTGTGTGTGTGTGTGTGTGTGTGTGTGTGTGTGTGTGTCCGCATCTACCAAATACTCTCATGATTTTATACACCCAATACTAATCGTTCTCCCTAATCCATACATTCCACACCATCTACGTATATCATCAAACCTTAGTATTCTCCATGACCTTCATATATGCCATTTTCCATTCTTACAAAATCAATCACGATTCTTGCCCATCTCCCACACCTCGGCTCTGCATTAACAATCCATTTAAGTGAGGCTCCCATCCCCTCGAACAAATTTGCATGAGAAGTGGACCCACCTGCAGGCTGGAGTGATGGGTTCCCGACCTGCCACTGATGGAGCTTTGGCAGGTCGAGACCAATGGTGTTCCCGAGTCCAGACACCTATCACTGACGCTTTGAAAAGGGTAGTGCAGCATTCACACAAAGCTATATGTAAAACGAATTAATGAAAACTATTTACAAGTATCATTTTTGCTTTCTATCTAAAACCATCGCATTCATCGAGTTTCAAAGTCACGCCTGTTCAGTTTTTACAGACGCTGTCATGTTATACCAGTGTGTTGTCATGTCAACTCGGGGGTTAGCAACAATGGGTGAACGTCACGCGTGTGGCTGTACCAACATTTCTGGACAACAAAAATCAATTTTTTACCAAAATTACATCCGAATAGGATATAAGTATCAGTTACAGTACAGCACCAAAATGACCATAAGCACCTAACAGAACTGGGGCCAATCTAATACGAATGTAATACTTCAGGATGGATTACGCTTAGGTGAATTGTTCCTCGGTCTAATATAGACTGGCTTCCTCGTGCCCTGACGAACACTGGCCCAACCCAAAACAAACTAAATCTAGGATTTTTTTCCCCCTGATTCATCAGTAGCACCTTAAACCTCAAACGACAATAATGAGGATAATAAAGATAATGAAGATAATAAAGTGCAATGTTCAGTGAAGATTACATTGTCTTGCCACTGCGCCAGTTAGTAAAAATCTACGAATCTGTCGACGAAATCACTGAATGAATGAAAATGATGCACCTGGGGATTGCGCCCCAGGATCTATAACCCATCTAACTTACTTCTCCTTCCAAACTTTCCCCTCTTTACCACACTCCCAAGAAGATTCCAACAAACTCCTTCAAATTCCTTAGCTGCTAAAGACCTAACCCTTCAGTCAACAAACAAGAAAGACATAGCTTTACCTCCAGTTACCTGGACCTGGACCTGAAATCATGGCCAGGGTGTGTGAGTGCGAGCTGAAGTTCCCCAACTATCCTTGCGTCTTAGCCTCAGCGACAGAACGAAGTTAAAACATTTAATATCCGTTTCATCAAGTGAGCGGCTGGGATAAGCGGAAGCCTCAGTTCCGCCAACCAAACCGTGTCACCAGACTCCCTAAGCCACACACCAGCCCGCCAACACTGTCCTCCCTCACACAAGGGTTCGAAAGCTTATCGATCAAATTTCTTTTCTTTTCTTTTCTTTTCAGGCCCACAGAAACCATTTTTGGATATTTCTTTGCTATTATTAGCTTACATCGAGAATACTCCTACTGACACTTCTAAAGATTTATTTCGTGGTCTTGTGTATCATAGTGGCTATGACAACAAAAAAGCTGCAGGAAAGACCCTAACAGGAAAAATGGATGCAGGTCGTGAACATATCATTTGGTCCATTTTTCAGGCTCCCATTCATAATTCATACCAAATAGCACTGTTCAGATTTGGATAGTTATAAGAAGCAAAAAAAACCGGCTTTTCCAGGCTTGTATGAACCGTGATACCAAGGCAGATAGATAACGACACTCGAACAAAAATCTAAATTAATTGCAACTTGAATACATTTAACAAGCTCCAACCCCCCTCGATATCATTACGTATCAGACCGTTGAAATACATTAATAGTAATATATATAGTTCAGACGGAAACTATTTCCGAAATACATAAATTTCAGAAGTTTCAACGAGTGGATTGTTAAACACTGTAATTAGTGACTTAAAACAGCAGTGATTGGTTTCTTCCGCTAACGAGCAGTGTAACGTTCCTTACATTTTCATCATTAGAATTATCTTCTTAAGTGATACTTTTCTCGACGTTCGTCCAACCATCCTTCCATCTTCCACTAGTCCAACCGTCCATCTACCTTTCCACTGGAGTATCCGTTCGTCTGTCTATCCTTCTACTCATCCGAATACCTATCTGTCCGTTCGTCCACAAAGCTTTGATTTCGGATCGACCTCCAGGCTTAGACTTCGTGGAACAATGCAACCTTCTGGAACTTAGAGAACCTTTCGCAAAGCACACTCTTCCTTTCCCCTATGATCTGTGAGAGCGAGCGTGTTCAAATCCATGATTCGAGCCTAATCTCTGAGTGAGCGAATATAAATTCCCAAGAATTTTGAGGTTTCACTGCATAACACTTCGAGGATTCCTGAGCGTTTCAAAGCTCAATTAGACAGTGGCTCATGGGCTTGCAAAA